>NC_136484.1:64784284-64851784 GCF_053919585.1 Euprymna scolopes | reverse complement strand
CACTCCCAGAGCCCGCAAGCTGGGGCCTCACCATCGGATATAGTTTAAGGTCATATCCAGGACCTTGCCTGTTTTACTAATTAAAGTATATATATATATATATATATATATATATATATATATATATATACTTTAATTTGTTTTACATAAGCATTAATATGTCGCTATACATTTCTGAACATGTTTCGGTCAGCCAGTTACAAATAATTAAAATGTCTCTTCTGGTGATCTTGCTTATAGAAAAGTTTAGTCTATCTGAAATATATATATATATATATATATATATATATATATATATATATATATATATAGATATATATAGATATATAGATATATATATAGCAGTAAGGTATAAAATACATATGGCAATTAAGCTACAAAAAATATTCCGCGTTTCATCCACGCTAGGATTACTGGATGAAACACGGAATATTCTGTGTAGCTTAATATTAATAAATTTTATAACTTACTACCTAGCTCTACCTACGTATTGAGCATTGTTGAAGAAAATACTTAAAGTTTAGTCATAAATTTATACTTTCGTATATTAATTTATGTGATTAAATGAAGTAGTCATTATATATATATATATATATATATATATATATATATATATATATACATATATATATATACGGCAGAATCACGTTGACACATCGGTTCTCGTCAGATCACCAAAGTTAAGAAACGTTGAGCCTGGTTAGTACCAGATAAGTGACCATGTGGGAATTCTAGACGCTGTCTGTGTTTTCCGCTTATCTCAGCATTGATTCCACCATCCTGAATCTCCACTTTCCACTGGTATTTGCCAATGTCGAATCAGGAGAGGTGTGGTTGAGGATTGCGCAACTCTTGTCACAAAAGTTTCACGCGAAGGCACCTTTATAGTGGGTATCCATAGTCTGTCAAGACTGAAGGAAAACATTATATATATATATATATATATATATATATATATATATATATATATATATATATATATATATATATATATTCAACTTGCTTTCTTATCAGTTTGTTCTCGATGGATTCAAAACATTCACTCGCTATCTAATGCATTCCATCCGAGAGATCATTTTAAGATTCTGAACGCCCCCTTAAGTGTAATTATTTGAATCTCTCTGTTAACCGGGTATATTTTTCAGGTGTTTTTTTTTTATTCTTTTCCATGGGTTCAGTCACTCCTATAATTAATGGAATGATAGATCTTTCTAAAATTCTTGTTTCTCTTCATATTGTACACAAGACCTCGGTAGTTCGTTATATGTGTGTGTGTTTAGCAGAAGATCTTAAACATATCGGTACCGTCGATTTCACATACAAACAAAGAGGACCCATATCTAGCCGCCTATGTTAGAATCTCTTTGGCCTCTGTTCATATGTAAGGAGATAAAGCGTAAAGTTATATCGGAACTTTAGAGCATTATCAAGTCAATAAAGGTTAGAGAAGAGGAATAAGGGGAAGCCTCTTTAGGCCATGATATTTCGACGCTAAATACTTCTCGTCAGAAGAAGAGAAAATGCCGGTGTTAGACAAAAGTAAAGGGAAAATGACAACACTTAATTTGAAAACATTCAGATTAGAATTGGAAAAAAAATTTTTTATAGAGGCGATATGACACGGATGAAAGAAAAAGAGTGAGAAAAGAACAATAAATACAAAGGAATCTGAAAAACAATATATAAGAAAATGAAATACCAAAAGATTTTTCTTTTAATTCATAAAAAACATTATAAAATGTTAAAAGCTTTTCTAAATTCTCAAAAATCTTTTTAAAACAATCTTTAAATTATTTATATATATTAGCGTTGTGACGATTAATTGGAATTGGAAAGCGGATGAATCGAAACTTGTTGGTATCGGATTTTTTTAAATTGTCTTTTTTCTGTGTTTGAGTAAAAATCAACATTCCATTAGTTAGTTACTACTACTACTACTACTACTACTACTACTACTACTAATAATAATAATAATAATAATAACTAGCGGGGCCTGTGGGAATTCCACAGCGGCATTTTTCATATGTAATAAATTCTTAGATATGGTACTAATTTTTTCAATAATTTTTCATCATTTGTAACTCACCATTTTGCACACCTTACTAAAATAATAACTTTGATATATTGTATAGGCTGATTATTTCATTGCAAACACAGACATCAATAAACTCACATTTCATCATTTTTCATAATTCTTGTATATGTTACTAATTTCGACAATAATTTTCATAACTTTAACCCACTATGTCGCTCCCCCCCCTACTTAAATAATAACTTTGATATATTGCCTTGGCTGATTATTTCATTACAAACAAATCAATCAATTCTGGGTATTCTCATAGTATATATGTTTCACCTATCTTATCCAATCTCGGGTTACGCCGAATATTCTGCTAATATATATCGTTCACCTATCTCATTCGATCCCGGGCGACGCTGGGTATTTTGCTACTATAAGTTTTCCACCTATTTCATTCAATACTGGGCGACGCTTTCTGATAGTATATATTTGCACATCTTATTCAATCCCTGGACTTACTTCATGTCCGCCACCCCACTGTTGAAAATATACATTAAATAAAGTAATGTTTTAATCGTAAACTGTTTCAGCCATTTCCGGGACTGACTTTATATCCCCAACCCACTGCTAAAAATATACTTGAAATAATGTAATGTCTAAATAATAAACTGTTTCTGCGATTTCCGGGACCGACGATTGTCTTGGCTGATTATTTCCGAAAATCACAACTATTAATTAACTAACACTACATCATTTTTATTCATTAATTTTTTCTTCTTTCAACATCAACATTCTTAATGTAATATGTTTACAATTTCTTGCTATCCCGTCCCACTGCTAAAAATATACATGAAATAATGTAATGTCTAAATAGTAAACTGTTTCAGCCATTTCTGGAACTGACTTATAAGCCCCACTCCACTGTTGAAAATATACAGGAAATAAAGTAATGTATAAATCGTAAACCTTTTCAGCCATTTCCGGGACCGACTTCTTTTCTCCCATCCTACTGTTAAAAATATACATTAAATAAAGTAGTGTCCAAAACGTAAATGGTTGCAGCCATTTCCGGAACCGACTTCATATTTCCCACCCCAATGTTAAAAATATACATTAAATAAAGTACTGTGTAATGCGTAAACGGTTTCACCCATTTTCGGGACTGATTTAATATCCCCCACCCCACTGTTAAAAATATACATGAAATAAAGTAATGTTAAAATCGTAAACGGTTTGAGTAATTTTCAGGACTGGCTTCATATCCCGTAACCCACTGCTTAAAACATACTTGAAATAAAGTAATGTTTAAATCATAAACTGTTTCAGTAGTTTTTCGAAAGTAATACATAAAAACATTAACACGGTTAGTGATTAGGCAACCATTGCTTCAACACGAATTTCTGAGTGTAGTATCAGTTTCAGCATTCCAGGGTCGTTTTTTTAACGTGGAGAAAAAAATTGTCATAAAATTGTCTTAGTCGTAAAGGATTTCATTTCCGCTGGGAGACAAGAAATTGAAATGTAGCACCTGAAGAAAGATACTACACTTTGATCTTAGCCAAAAGGCCAAAAAAGACAAATCATTTTTATTAGCTTTGCCTAAACAGCGACACCAATTTTTTTTAAATATTCGACTTTCCTTTTTTAGGGATGCACAGCATGATAATGGACGGAGCGATAAGCGTAGTAGTAGCAATAATGATAATAATAATAATAATAACAATCATATTATTATTATTATTATCATTAATTATGATGATGATGATGATGATGATGATGATGATGATCCATCTTCTTAAGTGTATTTTTACGTTTGCGAAAATATACGCGTACATTACATTACATGGATTTTTATGTTTATCCGAAAATGACAAAATCATCAAGTCAATAGCTAAATATTTAGAAATTTAAAAAGAATCGGTAATTATATCGAAATCTGGAAAAATATTGGAATCCCCCCTCAGTAATATATATATATATATATATATTATTTGTAACATCTATAACATATATATTTTACTAGCAAAATATATGTATATTAATATATATAAATTATTTCCACAGTCAGAAATTTTATTATATTATTTTCTTTATGGGTTATGTAAAATCCCACATTTACGCTGATAAGCTAGCCACAATATACTACATTGAATATAACGTTAGACACGTTATTGCCGAAATACAGGCTAATTTAATGCACAGAGTTTGTGGAAATTCGACCTTTACGTAAGCATGAGCCGTGGAGTTATATACTCGAAATTCAATATATATATATATATATATATATATATATATATATATATATATATGATCGTCTTCAAGTCTATGTTAACAAGTTCTTGCTATCTCGTCCCACTAAATAGCTTAATTTTGTCCTATTTCCATGGAAAACGATCAGTAAGCTGTTATTTAACTGACTCTCTTACACTCATTAACCTTTATCCTCGAGCGGCCTTCAGGCATTGATAGGTGGTGATTCCTCTGTAACAGAATGTATATATGTGTATGCATACAATATATATATATATATATATATATATATATATATATATATATATATATATATATTGTGTGTGTTTTTATACATGTAGTCTGAAGTCTTCCTTTTTTATTCCTTCGAATGGCATAGAAAAAATTAATTGCTATCTCAAATCATATGGGAGATGGTGTTAAAGGACTTAATCATTAAGTTTGAAATAAAGGTTATAAAAGATGTCTGAAATTTTTGTTAGTTAATTGGAATTTTCAACATTATCATTATACGCATGCGTTTACCTATTACATGCATTCATTAATTTAATTTTTTCTTCTTTCAACATCAATTGGATCATTCTAAATGTAAAATTGATAAAAGAAATACAACTGTCAAATATAATAGTTATCTGTTGGAAAGTGGAGACAAACGGGCAATTTTTCTCTTACGTTTACGTTACGTCAGTGCTTCTAAATTGGACTGGGCAGTTAGAAATAAAAACAACAAAAACGTGTTCGTTCTTTTTTTTAATATGGAAGACTATAGCATAAACATTACAACAGGCAGCATCACTTTTTCTTAGATGGTTAAGTCATGAACATAAGATGAATATAACGATAACACTTGGGCATGGATGTAAAAAGGACACATAAGCCGGGAAACTGAATCCATAATAACTGCAGCACAAGACAACTCGATAAGAACCACATCAAAGCAAAGATCGACAAAACACAAGAACACAGCAAATACAGACTCTGTGGACAAAGAGACGAGACGATAAACCATATAATAAGTGAATGCATCAAACTGGTCCAAAAGGAATACAAGAACAGACACGATCAAGTGGGAAGGGTAGTGCACTGGGAATTATGCAGACAATTGTATCTCGGACGCACAGACAAGTGTTACAAACATAAGCCGGCAACAGTACTTGAAAACGAGAATCACAAAGTCCTATGGGACATGGACAAACTGATAAACCCATCCAAGCAAGAAGACCGGATGTCGTAATAATTAACAAGAAAGAAAAATCCTGTCAAATCGTAGACTTTGCTGTTCCAGCAGGTGAATATCAAAGAAAAGGAGAAACGGAGCAAATACACAGAGTTAGCCAGAGAGCTGAAAGAGGAAGAAAATCAAAATAATACCTATAATAGTAGGAGCACTAGGAACAATCCCTAAAAACTTTGAAAACAGAATGGGAGAAATTGGAATCAAAGGAATGACTGGAAAAATACAATGAACAACAATCATGAAAACAGCTGAAATATCAAGAAAAATCCTTGAATGTGGAAACTAACACACAGGAGCAACAAGTGCGGACCAGACAAGATGCTGCAAAGACAAAACATGAAACACTACATGGAATCCAGAACACCGAAACCGCATATCTATAAGTTCTCTAACCCAACCCTACCCCAATTGTCACATCACTGCCCCCCACAAAAAAAAACAAATAGTAAAGGAGGAAGGAAAGACCGATGAACTGACCAGACCTCAGCTGAATAAATGCAAAGAGAACTGGGATCTTGCGGAGGCTTATTGCCACTCAAATTCCACCAAATACCAATAGCTGCTGCCAACGAGAAATCAATGGCAAGCAGCTGTTGCGATAATGCAAATTTATTTGCAAATGTTATCGAAAGAGGTGGAGAGTACTGGAAACCTGGGGAGACTTGTTGTCACTCAGTTTCCAGGGAAAACCACAGGCTTTTTCCAGGGAAAGATCTCGGAAGGCCTGTGTGAAATCTCCTTGTGAGCGAATGATATTAATAATAGGTGTTTGTATATTGTATTAAAGTAAAATAGATGGTTAACGTGTACATAATATATTTCTTAATAATTAACGAACCTGACAATATGCAAGAAAACTAACAAAAATGTTTAAAAATAAACAATAACGTAATATCATTATTGGGCAGTGTCAAAGAAAGTGGACGAAGGGATATGGGAGGATGGAAAAAGTCGAGGAAAAGAAAGCACCATGGAGTTTCCTGGAATATTGGCGGGCTTTATTCTAATTTTTATTTCCGGGAAAATCATCAAACTTTAATAACAACAACCCACAATGTGGGTTATAATAAGAACGGAGAAAATCGCAAGCTATTATCAGTCAGAAATAGATCAAGTGATAATAATAGTAAAAAGAATAGTAGGCCTTTGTTGATCATGATCGACATGATTACCATTCTCTATATTTGGTATTTCCTGCTTTTTGGTGTCTTATCGATTTTTGCTTTGATGTGGTTCGTTCTAATCGCATTATCTTATGCAGCTGTTATAAGGGATTCAGTTTCTCTGTTTAGGTTTCCTTTTTGTAGCCATCTCCAAGTGTTTTCGTTTGCCTCATATTTTGTCATCGCTTATAAATTGCCCACGTAGTTGCTTCTCTTCCCATTTTTTTTGTCTTATCTCTTGTTTCTGCTTTCTGTCTTGTTCATTTTCTGAGTGTTTCTCACTACGGTAATTATCCTTTGTTTCCGTTTTTCCCTTTCACGTAGTCAGTTAGCACCATCCTTTGTCTGAGGTGCATTCTGTATAGTCATAGGTTTTCTAGTCTTCTGGTCGAGATGGTTCAGGTCTTCCTTGGTTCACCCTATAAACGTGTGTTTATACATTTCTATAGCTTTCTACTATGTAGTTTACTTTCTATGAGTTTTGTTTGCCTAAGTATTTTCCCCAATTTTCTGTCTTATTTTTGTTGCTTTAATGGTGTCTGCTTCCAGAACTCCCAAATATTTTAGGTATCATGTTCACCTCGTACCCTTTCCTGCGCTTGGTTGGGTAGTTCAATACCTTCCTCTGCCTCCAGTTTTCCCCTTCCCATAACTAACAGTGCAACATTTTCCCGGCTGAAATTTCACTCGAATATCCCGGCTGAAAATTCTGGCTGTATCTATTAGCGTCTTTTGGACCTTTTCAATGAGTTTCAGGTCGTCCATGTACATTAAGTTGTTTCTTCTTTCATCTGTAATTGTGAATGTGTATCTGACTTGGCATTTTTTATTTCGTATATTGTTAAGGGGCATCATTGTTATAATAAACAGGGGATGAGGTTCAGCTGGGCATAAAAAAAGATAACGTCAGTGTGGATTTTTCCCTGTTGTGGTGAGAGTATAAGATACGAAGGATTGAGGTTTAAGAAACCAAGGAGCACTAGTTCTACTAGCTTGGGTTTATTATTTTGATTCATTATTATTATTATCATTATTATTATTATTAAGAGTAGTATTAGTAATTGTATTAGTATTCTTTTTATTCTATTTTTTATTATTCTGATTATATTTACTATTGGCTGTATTAGTTACAATTTTTCTTATGTTTATTATTTGCCAACAGCTATTAACATTGTTTCATTTCTTGACGTTAACTTTTGTACGTTTTTATTTTCTTAGCCAATAGAATTAGTATTGATTTAACGCTATAGTTCTATTAGTATCATTTAGAATATAGCTATCAGTAGTATCATTATTATTTGTAGTATATTTTTCTTAGTAGTACTATTATCACTACAATAATTATAATTCATTTTTTCATTACTGTTATCAATAATGCTATTAATATAAGTAGTAATAGCTGTAGTATAAACATTTTTTGATAGTATTAATCTTCGTATTGCTGCCATCACTATCATGTAGAATGATTCAGCCTAAATTCTGGCTAAGGTATTGAAATTTTCTCATCCAACCTGAATTCTCAGGAAACGTGGGACACGGGTAATCAAGTATGAAATATGTAAAACGTCTGTAGAAAAAAAAATGGCTATTTCTATAAAAGTAATTACAAAACAAATAAGAACACATTTAAACGATATTTAATTTTAAATGTCCATTTTCTCATGTCTGAAGAAAGAGAAATTCATCAGCTTTAAATTACATGCTGCTGATAAGGACGCAAGTGCCACTTTAAAAGAAAAAGATTATATATATATATATATGTATATATATATATGTATATATATATATGTATATATATATGTATATATATATATATGTATATATATATGTATATATATATATGTATATATATATATGTATATATATATATGTATATATATATATATATGTATATATATGTATATATATATATATGTATATATATGTATATATGTATATATATGTATATATATATATGTATATATATATATGTATATATATATATGTATATATATATATGTATATATATGTATATATGTATATATATGTATATATATATATGTATATATATATATGTATATATATATATATGTATATATATATATGTATATATATATATATATGTATATATATATATATGTATATATATATGTATATATATATATATGTATATATATATATGTATATATATATGTATATATATATATATGTATATATATATATATATATGTATATATATATGTATATATATATATGTATATATATATATATATATATGTATATATATATGTATATATATATATATATATATATATATATATATATATATTAATTCACTGGGAGAGATGCACCCCCAGTCTACATGCATCTAGGAGAAGGTAACTCTGAGGTGAAAACCTGCGGTCTACTGTATAGTCTGTCTTGTGGTAGTCATCTGCACCGACAACGATTGGCAGTAATACCAAAAATGTGGATGGTTCTGCACAAAGCCTTCACCACAATAAATAAATCATCTGTGTGGATTTCCCAGCAACTTGTTTGTTGTGGCGTAACCTCGTACGTCGGAATCTACAGGTGAGTGTCTATATATATATATATATATATATATATATATATATATATATATATATATATATATATATATATATATATATATATAAATATAAATGTTTAGAGGTACAGAATTTATATATAGTTTTAAGAATAATAGGCGGAAGTTTCTCGAGAGCTCTTTCGGCTATCATCTCGTCAGGAGAAAATCGATAGCGAACAAAATAATATTGTGTTGAAAAATAAAGAGTTCTAATGGGGAACTTATTAAATGTGCCAAAAGTACGGGGACACTAAACAAATTTATTAACGTTTAAAAACGATTAAAATATTGGCACAACGAGGGAGAAAAAAAAAGCGGGAGAAAAGATTCAAAGTTCCCCAAAGAGAAACAACGCGTTTAATGTTTCTTTTTGCCGGCACAAAGAAGGTTGACGCATCGCAATAGAGACAGACTCCAAAATCTTTACATGGTTTTTGGAGTCCGCTCTATGTAGCACCTCGAACCAATCTATTTTATATCTATCGGGACAGCACGGGTTGTCAACCAAATGCTGGCCAATAGCAGAGTCCAATTGAGGGAATTGAATTTGTACCTTAGTTCGAATCTTTCGACCAGTAAGAATTGTCACTTCCTACACTGCTGATTGTATAAGCATGAAACAAATGTATAAAATTAATATATATATAAAATGTGTTCCACTCCTAAACAGTTAATAGATCCTGATTAACTTGAAACACGATAGTCAGGCATAATGGTGATCAATGTGGGCTATATTTAGTTTAATTTAATTTTATGCAAAGTAGGTAAAAGGATAGAAAACCTCCGTAACAACTCAGATGCATTATTTCGTGATAGGTATTAAACATCAATTAATAAATATTCTCTAACTATCACTTTTTTGTGAGTATTTCAAATGTAATTCTTCGTTTTGATTCTCAGTCAGTTGTACAATTTTATTTTTTGTGTTTTATTTTATTTTATTTTTTAACATTTTTATTCTTCCCTTCAAATGGATTCTTTATTTTAACAGACCAAAAGCAATCGATTTGTGATTTTCAATTTTTCTTCCTCCTTAAAAAGAAAATTCGTTTCTCGGCCAGATAATGACGCATTACCGTAAAACAATATGAATTACTTTGATTTGAGGTTTTATTTCTTTTTAAATGAATAAAATTCCCATTCTTTTGCAATTGGAAATAGGGAAAGAAATTAGAAAATGTATCTGAACATTATTCGAAAATAGGAAAGATAAAAATAGTTGTAGAAAAGATTCTTAAAATGCGTCCACTCGAAGCATGTGTCTAACAATAAAAATGACATTAAATTCGTGACAGATCAGCAAATATGCTATTTTAATCTGATCAGTGACGGATCAACTAATTTTCTATTTTAATCTAATTAACATTTTTAACTGATCTGTGACAGACCAGCTAATATGCTATTTTAAACTGATGCGTGACAGACCAATGAATATATATTTTAAATAATGTGTGACAGACAAACAAATATGCTTTTTAAAATTGATGTGGAACAAACAAACGAATATGCCATTTTATATTGACGTGTGACAGACAAACGAATATGCTAATTGGTGTGTGACAGACAAACGAATATGCTAATTGGTGTGTGACAGACAAACGAATATGCTAATTGGTGTGTGACAGACAAACGAATATGCTAATTGGTGTGTGACAGACAAACGAATATGCTAATTGGTGTGTGACAGACAAACGATTATGCTATTTTAAACTGATGTGTGACAGATAAATATTACTGCTATTTTAAAGGAATGTGTGACAGACCAACGGATCCTCTAGATAAACTGTGTGAGAAACCAACTAACACTCTTTTGTAAATTGAAGTGTGACAGACCAACTAATATGCTATTTTAAATTGCTCTGAAACAAACCCAATAACAGACTAACGAAGAAAGTACTATTTAAATTTTAAATATGAGCAACTATCGAAAATACAATTTCAGACTAAAATATAAATAAATAATAAATAAATAAGATGTGTCCGTTCAATCTGCGTATCTGAGATGAAAATGTTATTTCAAACTGAAGAGTGATAACTGACAGACAAAGGCGCTCAGGGAGATTCAAAGACGTATCCAGAAGAAAGAGAAAAGGGAAGTATACAGGAGGAAGAAACAGAAAGATAACAGAGAGGTGGGGGGGGTAAAAGTTGATGGAAACGAAGAAATTTCTATTAGGGTTTGACAGTCCTTTTAAGCGATTTAGAATAAGGGATTTCGTTCTAATGAAGTGAAATGGTTTGAAAATTGATTTATGAACGCCTTGCATTGTACAATATCTGCCATTATTCCTTTTGATGGTCGGACATGTAATAATTGAAATGAGAGGAGGGAGGGGTTGCTCATAAGATTACAGGTGCTCTCGGATCTCGGAGGAGACAACGAGAAAATGCAAAATCAATGTAAAGACGTTCAACTTTGAAGAATTGGATTTGTAAAAAAAAAACAAAAAAAAACAAAAAAAAAAACCCAGAAGAATCCATCTCGAGAGAAACGTTCAACTTTATTGAACACATCGTATTAATAAGCATAGGTGTTAGTTATTTTTAAATATGAAGATAAGTGATAAGTGCTTATTATATGTTGATTGTTGAGTTATTCAAGAAAATGATTTGGTTTACAATGATGAAAAATTGAAAACTAGAATAGGGTGATAAAAAGAGAGGTGGGGAGTCAGTAATGTTTCGTTCGATTCCTCACTTTCGAGATGAGGAGAGTTCGATCGGTAGTCGGTAGTCGGGAATCAAATATTTTTAAAACCTGTCGAACTTTGATCTTTTGCATAGGAACAGAGTGTAGTTTCTGTTCCTATTTTCGGATTTTTATATATTATAAAGTTGCGATTTCAAAAATAAAAAAGTCCACATGACTTTGGTGCATTAGCATGAATCGAAACCGAAATAAAAACTTATGAAAAATATATGTGTGTGTGTGTGTGTATATATATATATATATATATATATATATATATATATATATATATATATAAGTTGAGTGCCTTCAGCCATAACCGAAACCAAAACCTATGAAGAATTCTTGATAAAATTATTTATTAAAAAAATAGATGACTTCAGTGCCATCAGCTACAATCGAAACCAAAACTAAAACTTATGGAGAATTTTTGGTAAAATTATGTATGACAAGAAATGGAAGTACATAACAATTAAACGACGCGGATGTAAATGTGACACAGGAAATAACATACACTATTATATATATATATATATATATATATATATATATATATATATATATATATATATATAACTATTTCATTTACTCACATAAAATTAATATACGAAAGTATAAATTTATGCGTAAACTTTAAGTATTTACTCCAAAAGTGCTCAATACGTAGGTAGAGCTAGTTAATAAGTGATAAATTATAAATGACGATTAAGCTACACTGAATATTCCGCGTTTCATCCACTCTAGGTCTCTTCAGGCTTATGCGCATAATCCTAAAGAGACCTAGAGTGGATGAAACGCGGAATATTCAGTGTAGCTTAATCGTCATTTATAATTTATAACTTTATATATATATATATATATATATATATATATATATATATATATATATATAGTATCATTATTGTTATTGTTATTACTGCTATTAATAGTAGTAGTTCATCATTTTTTTTTCCTCATCACCTTAAGGTAAAGTTTATTTTGTGTATACATACGTTTTACCATTTCACACTTGCATTTTGAGATTATTTAAAATTTAGGATAGCCAATTTTGCAGTCATACATAGGATTCACGGGCCGTATCTCTTCTTATATTACAAGTCATCTTGTGAGTGAGTGAACGAGTAGTAGCTTTAGATTGATGCTTTTTTTTTAAATAAATTTTCTCAATCGAGCGTGTGCATTCTAAAAACTGACCTTGTGTATAACTTTGTTCTCGTGGTGGAGACAGCTTAATAGAGATGCGAAGTTAGGAGTCACTTTTTCTAGCCGATTTTCTACTTCAGAATAAAATAAACAAATAATGCATATGTGAATATGACTAAAAATGCCTTTTAAATGGAAACAAACATGGGAAATATAAGAAATAACGTAATAATTGAATTGATATGATTACTGTATTTACGTTTCAATTGTTACCGTTGATTTATATCATTGCTCAGCTTTTTTCTTTTTTACTCTTGTTCACCTCCAAACAAGTCATATGCTGTTTTAAACTGATATGTGACAAACCAACGAATATTTGGGATCATGTTTATATGTGAAAGGTCTTCTGCTCAGGTCAGCAACTGACCTCTGACCTGGGTCGAACTGTTGGTCGTGATCGTCTACGCTAGTCTGCCGGGAGTCCTTCACGTGGATTCTTAGCATCTCAGCTTTGTGTTGATTTCTGCAGAAAAGCAAACACAAAGCTTCGCATGCGCGCCGGAAAAGAAAGAAGATAGAGTCAGGTGTTCTAACTAAGAAAAAGTTAATTTCACAAACGTTACAGGTTTATACATATGTACATCGTCAGTTCACCAAAACATCAAAGTTCTCACGAAATGTTATTGTTCGTTCTCTCGATGGCGGTCAGGATAGATGGATGGGGGGGGGGGTCTGGCGTCCTCCCGGAGTGTGTGTTCTCTTGAGATTAGGCTTCAATCTGTCCATTTCGACCCAGGTGGCCGTTCTTATACTAAGGTGACGGGGTGGTTCTGGCGATCTGCAGACACGTTTTCTGGGGAAATCCCTAGGTCCATCTGCGTGTGTGCATTTCAGTAATCCGTCCGCAGTTTCGTAAATTTGGGACCAAAAAATGAAATCATTTTCACACGACGCCAAGGGGTCACATCCTGTCAATTTTCTCTACTCAGAAACCCAGAACGTCTGGGCCGGGGTTCCTCAGACCAGCAAGTACATAATCTCGTTTCTACATTATTCTAACATTTCTTGTCATTGATCTAAACAATAAAAATATCTGTCTGTTTTTTACACAGCACAATAAACTCGCCCCTTTTTATCGGTCACCTGTCGCTGTCCGGGATTCAATCAACGTTTAATGGACAATCTCAGCATATTTACTCGGTCTTATTCAGAGTTTTAGGGAATTTCAACCTCCACAATGAGGAGTGGTATCGTTCTTCAAGACGGTTACGTCATATACAGAGGACTATGCGAAAAGATGAGCAAGATGTTTGTTTGCATTACATTTAAACTTATGGATGTTAGTACAAGCAAGGGAACAGGAAATAGTGGTGGGAATTTCAAAGTCTAGCAGTTCAAAAGAATACGCTATCAGCGTAGAAGACTTTTCGATACCTAGAAGTTTCTACTGTAAACGGGTGGGATTATGTTGCTAAACAAACTTGTCGAGAGGGGCACAAGTGTGATGAGTTCATCAAAACATATTTAATGCAAATACTTGTAAAGCAGACACAGGGATGCAATACAGCAGCGATGGGACAGAGGTCGGATCTTAGTTGACAGTTCGGGACTTGTTAGATTGGAGCTTCTTTTTTGAACTCTGTCCAAGGCTAGCGGTGGATGCACCAGACCATTCCATGCATAGTCGAATGATGACTTTGTAAATATATAGGTTATCGTGAGGTTTGAGTAATTTTCAGGCACGATAATAATATTTTTGCATACATTAGTGTTGGGACGATTAATCTGAATTAGAATCGGAATATTGTAGTTTTTGGGGATATCAGAATCGGTATCGGAATCGGGGAAAAAATGTGCCTATTTTCCTATGCCAAAAACGATTCCTTATTTATCTGATGTTGTTTAAAATAAATTCTTCCAACTCTGGTAATAATAGGTAAAAATAATGATAAAATAATTAATATTTATTGATTTTAAACTAATAGTAAAATTAAAATCTATAGATCATCCTGCACAAGTTTTGTTTAAGGAAATATCTGAAATTTTTACAGTTTTTTTTTTAATAGTAATTCGAGAAAGATAACAACTACACAGTCCAATATTTAGAGGTTTAGATTACCGGAATCGATCATTGTATTGGAATCTGAAAATTAGTACAAAATCGATAATTGTATTGGAATTTGGAAAAATATTGGAATCATACCATCGCTAGTATATATATATATATATATATATATATATATATATATATATATCTTTTCATTATGTAATCATTTCGTAATCATTAATCTACATTTTATTCTTCAATTACAGTGTGATTATAAGCAATATATATATATATATATATATATATATATATAGTTTTAAGTGGATAGGGATACTGAACGACAGGGCATTTTAGAAAAGCGCCCTCAAAACAACTAAAGGAGAATTATATTGGCAAAGATTGTCATTTTTATTTACTGAAGAAAGATATACAAACGGAAAAGAGCGAATAAAGCTGAAACGTGAAACATAAAAAAGAATTTCTTTTAGCAAAAGTAAATATATATATATATATATATATATATATATATATATATATATATATATATATATATATATATATTTTACAATCTGTCCGACACTACAATATTAATGTGACAGAAAATTTTCCACGGAACTTCAAGTGGAGTCTGATAACATTTTCAAATCCTCCTCCTAAAAAGAGGCTTAGTATGAAGGGGGTTGCCGTGTGTGTGTGTGTGTGTGTGTGTGTGTGTGTGTGTGTGTGTGTGTGTGTTGCGATGAGGATAAACAATCTTAAAAATGAAGATGGAGAGAAAAAGGATAACAATATTTTGAAAGAACAGAAACATCAGACGAGGAAGATTTGATTTGATATGTTTGTTACTTTTCCATCTTTTATGATTTAGAGACATGTTTTTTGTTTGTTTGTTTGTTTGTTTGTTTGTTATCCACGCAGACAGACATTTTAAGCTATCAAAAAATAGACAGGAAAAATCACAATGTCTATAAACCATGATAGCCCGGTCTTTATATCACCAGTTTGCAAATATTTCAAAATTTCTCTCTATATCAAACTAGATAATATCGATAACAAGAGACAATAAACAATTCTGGATACACTTGCAATATATCTTTGTAAAATATTCGCTACAAATTCTCGACTAGGTACAATTTCCCTCACTCTCTAGCTGTACCGAAAACTAAACGAACGTTCCATGAGCAACGTTTCTTTCCTAGAACTGTCCGTCTGTGTAACACAATACTATTGAACTGCTCTCCAGATAACTATGACATGGTTGTTTGCAAATCTCATGTAAATAAATCCTTGTTGAGCCGTCTTCGCATACAATTAAAATTAAACGCTGCCCAATTTCCACCATTACTGATCATCCCGGTATTGTCTTACCGTCTGCTAAACACTCATTACTCCTTATCCTAGAGTGCCGTCTTGGGCTTTATAAAAGGTGAATTCAAACTTATATGTATAATATATATATCATATATATAATATATATATGTATATAATATATATATATTATATATATAAAAAATATATTATATATATAAAATATTATATATATATATTATATATATATATATATATATAAAATATATATATATCGCGTATCAGAGTCAAAACGACGTCAACAAAATAAAAAAAAAAACACTGCTCGATTGTAAACTATCTGAGAATGTATTGAACATATATTGAGCAAACAGGTGTGAAAAGAAATTGAAACATTTCAAAAAGTTTGATAAGGTAATTGACACAATTAAACTCTAGAATGTTAACTTTCTTAAAAAAACATTACTATTTAAATACTATAATAGATATTTCGTTTATGTCTGTAATCACAATTTATCTATTTTATATAAAGCATAATCACCTTGACGCACCGGTTCTCGTTAGTACTAGGTGGATAACCATTTGGTAAGTCTAGGCGCTGTATTTGCTCTCCGCTTATTTTGGCACTGTTACCAGTCGTCGTGAACACACAGTGGTGCCAATAAGTCCGCACTTGTTATTTTTCAAAAGCCTCAAAATTAAGCTAAATTGGACGTGACTGTTTAAACAACCTATACCTCATTTGATTTGCCTTTTATTCCTCTATAATTTTACCTGTTCACATTTGACTTTTAATTGAAGTATCATAGTGTTCAAGTCAATTTTAAAAATTAACTTCAAATCGAGAGGACAAAAAAAATCCGCACAATAGAAATTTTTTATTTAAATGTATCTTTAGAACATTAATGCAACACAAATACAACAGGAACACAACGAACTACTCGTAGTTAATATTTAGTAGCATAGCTCTTCTGCAATCTGACAGCCGGCAATCTTTTGGTCATTCCTTGAATAAGTCTGCGGCAATACCACGGTGAAAGAGCATCCAACTTCTCTTTAATTTTTCTCCAAAGTTCTTGCCGATTTGAAATTTTATAATTGATTAGCTGTTTCTTGATGTAATGCCATGCATTTTCGATAGGATGGAGGTCTGGAGGTTGTGCAAGCCAACACAAATACGGAATATCATGCTCTTCAAGGAATCTCTTGACATTGCCAGCTGTGTGAATGGGAATATTATCCTGCATGAAGATGGGATTATCATCCAACTCCAGCCAAATAAGGGTAGAATATGCTCAGTCAACATATTAATTCGACCTTGCAAGCGAAATATAGGCCCTGGACCATTGGCACTATTTACGCCCCACATCAAAACTGAACCTCCATCACCTTGCAGCGTTGAAACTGTGCACCAAGGATTAAATTTTTTGTTCTATCTTCGAGTGACCATCAGTGCATGGCCTATCGAAATTGCTTTTGTCACTTAAAATCACTTTCCACCAATACGAAGAGTCATGGTCTTTATTGCATCTGATGAAGTCCAGACGGCGCTTTCTGTTCTTTACAACGCATCATCGCGAATTAAATACCTTTAATCTATTCTTACGTAGACAGAGAGCACTTTAAACAAGATTATACTCTTGTTGAATTTGGGGAGCCGTTTCAAATCTGTTTCTGAGGCAGCGAATCTTGATATTTTTTTCCGTAAGAAGTAACTCTAGGTCGACTAAATTTAGGGACATCACGAACACTGCCAGTGTTTTAGTGCCTTCGCACAGTCATTCCTGCTGTTTTCTCATCACATTTCAATCTGTGGCCGATTCTCAATAGGATAAACCAAAAAGGTCGAGATTAATGAGCTCCTGGCGATCACTAAGAGAAACCTAGGCATATAGACTAAATGTTACGTTGTATAACCTGGAACAACAACAATTACGATTAGAGATGCTTTGTTGCCTAAAAGGTTGATATTTTAAGCTGGTTTTAAGCTCGTGTTTCTGCGGTGTTTTTTTTTTGGGGGGGGGTTGCCTTCTCGATTTGAAGCTAATTTTTTAAATTGGCGTGAACACTAGGATACTCCAATTAAAAGTCAAATATGAACAGATAAAATTATAGAGTAATAAAAAACGAATCAAAGAATGTATAAGATGTTTAAACAGTTACATTTAATTTAGCTTAAATTTGCGGTATTTGAACAAAATGACAAGTGCAGACTTTCTTTTTGGCTCTAATATATATATATATATATATATATATATATATATATATATATATATATATATGGAGGCAGCTTAGGATCGCCGTTTTTCTATTTATAATTTTTTTAGGTCGTCTTCAAGTCTAATGTGAGTAAATTCCTATTCATTCGTCCATTTCGATAATCTAACCCTACTCAAGACCCACCATGGATGATCTTCTCCTACGATCTACATAACACTTAACCATTACCCTTTAGTGGCCTCCGGGCCTTGATGAGTGATGACCCTTTGAGTTAATAAAAACAAAAACAACAACTTATAATCTAATCTGTGAATTTCTAACAGTAAAATGGAACTTTAGAGATTCCTCGGGTTTCTTTTGATGATATCATTGAAGTTAATATGGCGGAAGATGGGTGGGAGGAAATCAAACATGGCTTATTTAATATTTCAATATGACAAATAGAGGCATAGAGTGTCAACTGTAGACGACATCAGCGTTTATGTTGTTGGCCAATCTCCAGTCTTAAGTGAGGGAGAAATTAATTTTCTAATCTCGCTTATGAAAATAAAAACGAAAGAAAGAATCCTTGATGTTTCAACATAATTGCCCAATTATCTGTAGTCTCGAATGCCAAAGCTCTTTCCGACATTTTGCTTGTCTTCCCCGATATCAAACATAAAATATTTGCTAAAATTGGCTCCAATTTCTTCACTTCAGACACTAATTTTTCTCTTGCCTCTCAGTGAAAATGAAAATTGATAAACTTACATCTAAATGTACTGTTGTCATATTTGGGCTGATGAATCTCTGCCCTATTTAAGGGCTCTTAATAAGGTGCACAAGTGTATTAGTAATTTCATTGGTCCCACCCACTTTTTTTTCCTCGCTCTCTTACAGACGTGATGTTGCTTGTCTCAGTCTTTTCTATAATTATTATCATGGAATGTGTTCTTCATGTGCCTGATGTATTTCGTGATTGCTTTGTTCCAGCTCGTTTTAACTTCACTTGGTCTTCATCTATAAAACGCACTTGTGATGTTAGGCTGTATAAAGGGGTTAACTCTTTTGTCAAAATCGAACAGTTCCTTTAAACGGATTTTTCGATTATTGATTTTCGATACATATCAGAAATATTCTGATACAAAACCTATAAAAAATAACACTCCCAAACATTATAAAGTACACGTTTGTGAAATTTTATAAAGGCTGTCCCAGCCGTTTTGGAATCCATAGAAAACTCTCCTCCCCTCTCTCTCTCACACACACACACACAAAGTGTTTATATATATATATATATATATATATATATATATATATATATATATATATATGTGTGTATGTGTGTGTGTGTGTGTGTGTGTGTGTAGATTTGTTCTTAGATGAAAATCCAATAAAACTTGCGTGATTATTAAAGAATGTTTAACGGAGGACTATATATATATATATATATATATATATATACATGCACTAGTAAGAAAACAAGACGTTGCCCGGGGCTGAATGAGGGTTAACGAACGTTCCACCCTTCCATATTTTGACATCGAAATCGGTAAAATTGCAAATTTTAAAATCAAATCGATTAATTGCCTGTTCTAGTTAGGGATCTTCCACGGTACACCAGGAGGGGGCACGCTTAATATGCCTCCCTGCAATGACTTACTTTACAATACATTGTAGTTTACATTGCGCTGTAGAGAACCTACTATTGATTTAATATAACGGCTTGAATTAAAGTTTAAAATGCAAAAGTAAAGTATCATGGTTAAATTGTGTTCTAAACAAAAACATATTTTGAACACGTCCCTGTCATATCAAAGAACATACTCTGTATTTTATATGCCTGGTCTGTCTACTTGCACGATGATAATTTTTTAAATGCAAAAAACCAGCATTATAGTTCAATTGTGCTCTAAACAGAAACATTCATTGCGAATGCGCCCTGTCATATCAAAGAACCTATTGTTGATGTTATATGCTAGGCCTTTCTGCTTGTGCGTTAATAAAACGTCTCAAATGTCCTTGTGATGTTAAGCTGTATAAGGTGTTAACTTTATTCAAAATCGTCTGTTCTTTCTTTCATCGGATTTTTTCGATTATTAATACTTATCGAAGACATTCAGATACAAAACCTATGTAAGAACTCTGCCAGGCAGATAAAGTACATCTGTGTGAAATTATATAAACATCGGCCCAGACGTTTAGGACTTCATAAGGAACGAACTTTCACTCGCACAGACAAAGTTCCTTTTATATGATAGATAGATAGATAGATAGATAGATAGATAGATAGTACTATTTGCATTTATCCGTGAAAAGTGTCGCGGTACAAATAGTAAATTTAGTATATGAAACTGTGAATGTATGTGGTTATATGCTTGTGTGTGTGAGTGTGTGCATGCGTGTAATATACATTGATATTATATAGCAAACTCCAGATTATACAGAAATTCCATTAGTGGGTTCAAGTATCACAGTGATGTGTGTCAAAGCAAAGAAAAGTTTTATAATAATAAAAGTAATAGGTTAAAATAGGCAGACATTTTGTTGCTGGGTTAGTGTCAAATAAGTAAGTAAGTAAGTGTGTGTGTGTGTGTGTGTGTGTGTGTGTGTTAGTTAATGAAATGTCGGTTCTATAATAGCAAATTCTCTTTGTTTAATTCTTTTGTACTATTTCCAGTGCTCTGAATTTTGATTGGCACAACTGTTACATCGTAATTATATTTTTATCAAACTAATTACTTAAAATAAATAAATAAATAAATCACGACTTTCCTAAAACTTATATCTTATATTCTCAATGCTTCCATTACGATTGGTATAACTGTTATTTACATGTTCGATAACGTTTTCCCTGTTGTAGGCATATTTGTAGACTTACTATTTAGTTAGTTGTTTTTAATTTGTGTTTAGATTCGTGATTAAAAATGAAATTCTTTTTTTTGTTTTTGTTTTTTTACATTCACCATTTATCAAGGTCACCATTTTTACAGCCACCATTTATCAAGGCATAAAAGCCACTCGAGGTTAAGGGTTAATTTCTTACTTGGTTATAGTTTCAAAGAAGTGCATTTGTGTCGGTGGATGAGGGAGCGTCTATTATAGTGAAATTTATAAAAGATGTCCCGAAGAGTAGAGGAAGCCATCGTTTATTTATTTATTTATTTATTTGTTTTGTTTTGTTTTTTAAACTAAAGAATCAAGGTCCAAAGGTTTAACGAGTTTCATGATTGGTAATAATGATGGAAGTTTGTCAGAATTTGCTTATTTAAAAGGACGCCTCAATCAGAATTTGTTTATATTAGACTTGAAAACGGATAAAAAAAATCATCATGAACGAACACGTTAGTATTCGTTGGTGAGGGCGCTTCAGGCGACCAGCAATAATTGCCTCTCCTTTTAAAAAGAAAAACAGCACTGACTGAAAGGGCGCACGTTTCTAGGCCCCGAACTGGACCGTATCGCATCCTGACAAAAACGAGTCTGTAACAGTAATCTGTAGGTGTGTGAATTGCGGAAAACAGAATCCCTTTGCTTAATACAAAATACAGTGACGGCTTAAATTAGGCAGACAATCTGTTACTGGGTTATAGTGTCACATGCGTATGTGCGGAAGAGGGTGTGTATATTGACATTTGTTTTATTACTTATCCATTCATCTACAATGAAATTAGAGTCAAAAGATAACGGTGGTCATTTGGTGCACTCGTGGGTGATGACTAAGAAGAAAGAACACAAGGTGTGGGTTTGGTATCACTAATGCCACAATCATAATCCATACAATCATTGCTTTGACTGAGTCTTGCTATATTTAACATCAATTGCACCAGTGGGTGTCTGAATGCTTCCCTGCGCATAAACAAACTAATAGAAACCAATATTCTTTTCATTCTTAGTCTGATCTGTATTTAAGTAGAATCTGAAGAAATTAAGGCAAGAGGCGCAGACAACTGTTTCATCTTACATTGTTGTTGTATGGGTGAGGGTCTTATAGTTAAATTAATTAACCTGAAATAGAAAATACATAACAAGCTTTAATAAATGACTAATTAGATGGAACCCGAGTACAAATATACACATTTATTAACACATCGACAAATGTAATGAAGAACAATAACACACCATATCGCCTAAAAAATGATTGGATCATTCTACCGCTTTTTTTTTTTAACTTTTGAAGCTATTTTCTTGTACTCCTTTCTATCTTTATGCGTTGCTATGATTTCCTGTCGTATATCATTAGTCAATTTCTTTGTTTTAACCATTTTAAAACAGTAATGAAAGAGGCAACTTGCGCAGTGTCGGAGAACTGTTATGAACTGATCTGTAAGGAGCAGGTACCCTGGACTGCCTTCTGATTGGTTGAAATATTGTAACGAGATTAAATGACCGCTTAAAAATGAAAATTGACAGTGTAGTAAATACTTTTGCATATGGGTCATTTGTTTTTTTTGTTAATAAAGAAAATACATAACAAGCTTAAATAATGTGTAATGACGAATTAGACGGAACCCGAGTACAAATATACACATTTATCAACACATCGACAAATATAATGACGAACAATAACACATCATAAGAGAATAATACCAAGCAATATCGCCTAAAAAAGATGATTGGATCATTCTACTGCTTCAGTAGGTATCTCACTGCCGATGCAATCCTCTATCTGTATTAGAGCTAGGTACGTTCTAAAACAAGTACTTTTGCCACATCTATGCAGGAGCTGCTCGGCACACCCTATGCCGCCTTGATACAGTTCAAAAGCTGCTTCGAAACCTAGTAGGCTATGACTTTTCCTCTTCCCTGCAATCTATTTCCTAAAGAAGAGACGTCGCAAGCCTGCCTTTGCTCTATTGCTATTTTCATGGAAAGTGCTCGACTGAACTCCAATCTATGTCCCCCTTGCTAAACATTCACAAAAATATTCGACAAACTACAACCACTATATACGATATACTCTATCGGTGCCTAAATCGTAACGCAGATTAAATGAACAAAGCTTCTTTCCCAAAACTGCCCGCCAGTGAAACATGTAATTGTTAGAAGTTTACTAGACAAAGGCAAATGTAAGCTTCAGTCCAATACATAAGTTATTAATGCTTATATTTATCCCAACCAAAGTAAGAAGCTTGATTACGACGACATTCGGAAGTAGAGCTTAATACAATACTCCGCTGAATGAGGACATATTAACCGTCTTTATTTGTTGTATGTTTTCTGTCGAAAAATAAATTGTACATGTATATACCAGCTCTGTCCTACATTGAGCACTGTTTAATAATTTACATTTAGGAAATCAATCTACACAATCATAATACACACATTTTTTATATACATATATATATATATATATATATATATATATATATATATATATATATATATATATCACATTTAAATTTAGATAAGACGCCGGCACGAATTTACCGCAAAGAATCGCCGGATTCAATGCCGTAACTAATGCATAACTGTTTAAATACAGCACTTATCTAATAGCTAAATGTTTTGGATTAAATTCTAGCTGATGGCACCCAAGTCTTTTTTTTAAATCACTACTATGTATAAATATTATATATAATAATCAATAGAAAATTGGCTCTCTTATAATAAATACAAAATCTGCACCAATTAAAACATCATATTTAAGCATATTTTACGACCGGGCAACGTCAGGCGGCGTGCTAGTATATGTATGGCTTGATGTAGTTGCCTGTCTAGCCGCACTGATGGGATGTGAAACAGCGAAACAGTACTGTATGTGGATGACTATAATGCTCCGCATTTTGAGTTGAACATATTGAGAAGTGATACACGAATTACCATTTGCGATGCCCTTGTGTAAACAAATCGAGCTTAGGTATTTCGGACGAGTTCCAAAACATCGTTAATTCACGACTCGCACAGCAGCCCCCGATTAGCGAAATGATTAGGAGTCTTGACTGTCGTACAGGCGGTCGGGTTTCAATCCTGGCGTGAGGTAGTTACCTGTCTAGCCGCACTGATGAGCTGTGAAACAGCGAAACTGTACCGTATGTGGATGACTATATATATGTATATAGTCTTGGGAGTTTTTACCCTTTAAAACTATACAAAAAAAAAACATTTTTTATCATTCGTTAGAAAACTATTTAGTCAGTGAGTCATTCAATCACCTGCAATCACTGCATCAACTTGCTCGCTCGAATTCACTATAGTACCAGTAATAATTTATTTTTTAAGGAATCATCAGTTGTTTACAATGAAACACTTTTTAGGGGATTTAATATATATATATATATATATATATATATATATATATATATATTTTATATTTATATATATATATATATATATATATATATAATGTAGTACTCCTATATGCTCTTTTGTTAAACATTATTAGAGAAAATCAAAATGTAAAAACAAAGCAACTGCAGGTAACTGTAATGCAATTCTTTGTTATTAAATAAAATGTTTTTCGAAATTTTTAAAAGGATGAGTAAATACATTAAGCCTTTATCAATCATTTATGAAACGCAAAAATCTGATGGATATGTGCCTATTATTTTGAAACACGTACAAAAGTTAATTTGTATGAGTTTGAATTGGTCTCATCTGTCTTTAATGCATTTTATATATGTCCAGGTCAAGTTGAAAGCACATATTATGGTGTACTATCTATGGAAGGGATAATTTAAACTAATTTCACGTTAAATAAATGAGCATATGCGCGCATTTACAGACTTCTCTACTCTAAACCAGCGTTGCAAAAGGAAAAGAAGGATAAGGTATTTAGCCGTTGGTGATTGGCTCGAAAGAAGAAGTAAAAAAAGTAAAATTATACTAGTGTACTATTTCGTAGGTTTGTTGTAGTGTGAATCCAAACAAATCCAACTTCTGCGCTGAAACGAACGCCTGAAACAATGAGTGTAAATTTAAGAAAAGAAACGAAATTTGATGATTTGAAGGATTGACTACTGTTTCGGTTTATTTCTGGCAAAAAACAAGGCAACAAGTACATGTCTGCCGGCGATGGTGTTGACAGCTTCTTGTTCTCATTTATTTTTTTAATATATTTTTTTTAAATAATTTTCCTTTTTTTTTAAATTTTTTTTTTTAATTAACTTACTTTGACAAAAAAAAAGGGTGGATAACGTTTTTTAAGCACAAACAGAAAAAAGCAAAATTGTACGTTCTCGAAATGCACCCATGTAACTCTATGAAAGGCTTAGTCGATCGGTCGTTGGTCTATGATATTTAAGTTTGAAATAGCGCTTTCAGCATTGTTTTACGCAAGCAGTCTTGCATAAGTCGTACTGAGTTATGGTTCTCTTCAGTTCTAGTAAGTCTACTACCAGTTCGTTTATTACTAATTGCCAGAGGGAATGCCAACGGCGTTGCTCAGGCATTTTTTAGACGAAAGTTCATTTTCTCTAATGCACTGGATTTTCTAACCCTCACCTGCCCTTATGTTTAATCTCCTCAAAGGGAGTTTAATAAACTCTTTACGAGATTCCTACATTAAGTTAAATAAATTTTGTGTATTGACATATAAAATGATGTGTATAATTGTTAAAACTTTATTAAAAAATATTAAACTTATTAATTATTATTAAATTATCAAACTTATTAATTATTATTATATTATCAAACTTATTAATTATTATTAAATTATCAAACTTATTAATTATTAAATTATCAAACTTATTAATTATTATTGAATTATCAAGCTTATTAATTATTATTAAATTATCAAACTTATTAATTATTATTAAATTATCAAACTTATTAATTATTATTAAATTATCAAAGTTATTAATTATTATAAAACTTTATTTTTTTTTACTTCAACATTTTTCACAATGTAATTGAATTATCAAGCAAATTCACAAATTTTAATAATGAACAATAAAATATTTTTTTAATAAACTAGAATTTAAAATAATGTTTCAAATGTAAAGTGTAAAAGAGAAAATTATCTCCCTTACAATTGATTGGTTCTAAAATCAGGGTACGAGTACCTAAAATTGAAATTGATCAATATCAAAATGATGAGCATATTCGTATACATTTTTGTTTGCCACAAATCGCTCAGGGTACAGTGATTTATAAATAATATTGCTTTTAGGTCTACATTGGATAACCTAAACGTTGATTAACGTTAAATGCTGTCATATCAATCAAGAACCGTGACAGAATTCAAGAAAGAGAGAAAAACTTCCAGTAACTAGCAGCCAGCAATTGACAATCTACTCGTCTTTTTAATTCTTATCAACGAATGGCTTTTGGCCTTGCTAAATGGTGATTCACAAGTAAATATTAAAATAAAAAAACCCAAAACATTCAAGTTAAAGTATAATATTTGTTTTAAATATGTCTTAAGGGTATTACATCAGTACATACAAGATTTACTGTTAATATTGATAAAATATCCGAGATAGTGGAACATGCTTGGATTTTTTTATCCATCATCAGTTAATTTTTTCAGTTATGAATGTATAATTTCTCATGTCATCTTATACACGATTGTTGGAAATTTTTTTTATATCTCTGTAATTTTTAATATAATTAAAAATGATATATACATACATATACTCACACTCATTTGTAATTGTGTGTGTATGTGTGTATATATATATATATATATATATATATATGATATTGCAAATGAGTATATATACGTATGTATGTATGGATTTAGATTGGTGTGGGCGTGTGTTAAAAGCACACAGATGCTCTAGCGTCATATATAGCTTCTCCCAATCTAATCATCCGTGCACGTCGTGATTTCTGCCGTGGTAACGGGGCTCTGGTGAATGGCGGGTGTTCAGCACCAGAAAACAGAATCCCCACTGCCTTGGGGGGGGGATAACGTTTTTGAACCAAAGGTTAAGTGTAAGGTAACCCTGACAGAAACCTCCACAGGAGCTTAGGCCCTGTTGACTGTGGCATTCATGACCCACCGGCGTGTAAACCATGCTCTGGTGCCCAGCTACCTAAGTCCCAGTCATGGGTAAATGACATTAGCGGGGTAGAAGGAGCTCCTGACAGCCGTGGTGGAGGCAATCCTTCTAGGAGAGGACAACTCTTATGAGAAATCTGCGGTCAGTCATCTTGCAATGGCTTGCCACTGGGTTATTGTTGCAGAGACTTAGAGAGTGGCACTCGTGTCGTACAAGCGCTTGTCACTTTAATACAATGATGTACAGATAATACTTGAGATCTATCTTTTATCGCTTATCTTTTTATATCTTATTTTTATCTGTCGTTCATTTCTACTGCAAGTCCTATGGCGATGGAGGAGTGGCAACGTGTACAGACTTGACCACTTGGAGGTACACAGTCACAAATCTGCACAGAAGCGACAGGAACCCTATCTTAATATCGTTGTTGTGCCTGCACATGACAGAGGCCAACTCTGGTGGGGTTTCCTGTGTCTGAGCAGCCCTTTTCAGGGAGAGCACTATTCCCCCAGTGTCTTGGGAAAGTGCTAGAAAAGGTGCACTAAAAATTGTCTGTCATACCATCACTTGTTAGTCTCCTGCGGCTAACAGTGGTTCATGTAAGCAGGAAGAAAACAAAAATGTATCTCCAAAAAGGAACAAAATTCAATTTATGCTGTTGGAATGTATGCACTCTTCTTGATAAAGGGTCATCCAACCGTCCAGAGCACAGGAAAGTGCTTGTCACTGTAGAGCTACAGAGACTTGATATAGATATTGCTGCTCTGTCAGAGACCCGTCTCTCAGGAGAAGATCAAATGACAGAGGTATTATCAGGCTACACTCTCTTCTGGATTGGTAAACTGGAGGGTATCTGTAGAAATGGTGGAGTCGGTTTTGCGATTAAAACATCCTTGGTTGATACTATGGAATTTTCTTCCAGCATCTGTGATCGCATCATGAAACTTTGTGTTCCTCTCTCACATAACAGATTCATCTCTATTCTTTCGGTTTATGCACCAACACTTCAAGCGAATGAAAATGACATCTTGTGTTTCTATGAGTCTCTGCACTGTTGTTGCATCTACACCAATTAATGAAAAACTTGTTATTCTTGGTGATTTCAATGCCCGTGTTGGGAAAGACTATGAGATCTTGAGTGCTCTTGGCCGCTATGGTATTGGTACCATGAATGCTAATGGCCTTAAGCTACTAGAACTGTGTTCAGAATTTAATCTTGCTATCTGTAATACTTTTTTCGCCGTAAACTTGGATACATTCACGTTCAAAGCATGTTCACCTAATTAACTTCATCATAACTCGAAACCGCGACCTTCGAGATGCATATACTGTTGGTGTCAGGCACAGTGCTGAATGTGACACCGATCACAAGTTGGTGAGAGGAAAGTTTAATTTACGAATCCGTAAGAAAGTTTGTGCCTAGCCATATGGATGTCGCCAAGTTAAAGTTGCCGGAAGTTCAAAAGAGTATGGTGGAAAAGCTCGATAATCTTGCATTTGATGGTACACTGGTGAATTTCAAGACTCAGTTTTATTCTGCTGGTGCTGACGTTCTTGGTTTCAAGAAGGATAAGAACAAGGACTGGTTTGGTGACAACAATCTTGAAATTAATCAGTTGCTGATGAATAAACAGACAATTTTTGAATCTTTACTTCGTGAAGATCATTCTGATCATACAAGTAATTTGTGACAATACAAAGAAGTCAAAGCCACATTGCAACGTGAGCTAAGAAAAATGAAAACCCAATGGTGGATGAATATAACAGAGCAGATCCAAAAGGCGTTTGACAGAAAGAATTCGAAGGAGTTTTATGGACTCCCGCGCCAAGTATTTGGTCCTCCTACCTCTTCAATATCTTTCCTGATGTTGAAAGATGGTTCTGTTGTCATTAAGGATCCAGAAAATATCTTGAAAAGATGGCAAGAGCACTTTACTGATATGTTTCACAATCCTTCAGCAGTAGATGCTGATGCAATTGATAGTCTACCACAATGTGATATCATATTCAAAATTGATCATTTGCCTAGTCTGGTTTAGGTGCAGTTGGCTATCGCACAAGTCAGCAGTGGCAAGGCACCTGATTTGGATGGTGTTCTGTTGGATTGAGATTGGAGGTGTGAATATTGCTAATGCTATCCTTGGTTTTGTTGAGGAAATCTGGGAAGGTGCTCCTGTTTAAGGGAAAGGGACAGAAAAATGTTTGTGACCACTACCGTGGGATTACACTTTTGGAAGCTGCTGGGAAAGTTTTCGCACAACTTCTATAAAACAGGTTACTGGAGGATGTTTGTCCTAATGCTATTACAGTCTTAAAGTGGCTTTAGGTCTAGCAGATGACCTATGGATATGATTGTTTCAGTCCGGCAAGTCCAGGAGAAATGCATTGAACAACAGATACTTCTGTATCAAGTGTTTGTATATCTAACCAAAGCATTTGACACCATCAACAGGAATGCTCTCTGGTTGATCTTAGAGAAAGTAGGGTGTCCTCCAACCTTTGTTAGAATATTCAAGGAATTTCACAGGGATATGAAAGCTCGAGTCTCGTTTAACGAAAAATTGTCTGATGAAATCCCAATTGACAATGGTGCCCCTACTCTTTTCTCTATATATTTTGTTGCTCTACTTGCTCATGCATTTTGGGATTACGATAAGGGTGTCATGTTAATGTTTTGAATCACAAATCGCATTTTTAATCTTAGAAGATTTAATGCCAGAACCAAGTTGTATCATGTCTTGGTCAAGGAGTTACTGTATGCAGACGATGCTGTTATTTCGTCGCACACTGAGACTGAGATGCAGCATATAATGGATAGCTTTGCCGACTCCTGCACTGCCTTTGGTCTGAGGATCAGTCTGTCTAAAACAAAGATGATGTTCACTCCTGCACCGGGCCAGTCATACGTGAAGCTGAACATCATGGCATGTGGTACTAGACTGGGAGTAGTTGATTCATTTGTGTACCTTGATAGTTCTCTGTCGAGGGAGGGCTGTCTTGACACTGAAATCCGCAGATGAATTCAGAAGGCATCTGTAGCTTTTGGAAGGTTGGAGAAGAGAGTGTGGTCTGATCGTGGCATCACAGACAAGACTAAGATCTGCGTTTACAAGACCTGTGTGCTAACCACACTGTTGTATTCATCAGAGACATGGACATTGCATTAAAGGCACAGTAAATGGCTTGTATAATTTCACCAAAAATGCTTGAGACGCATCTTAAACATCAAGTGGCAAGCACAAGTACCCGATACTGAAGTCATTGTAAGAACATGTTGCTCTAGTGTTGAGACCCTTGTAATCAGATCTCACATGCGTTGGGTGGGCCACCTGGTTCGAATGAAAAATTGTAGGCTGCCAAAGCAATTTTTTTATGGGGAGCTGAAAAATGGCAAGCGCCCTAAACACAATCTTAGGAAGAGGTTCAGGGATTCCACAAAGAATAATTTGAAAGTCTTACAAGTCGACATCGACACATGGGAAGAACTTACGCTACAAAGGCCAAAGTGGGGAAAGCTTGTACGTGAAAGTTGTGATGCGCTAGAGAAAAGAAAGCAGGCGAGAGCTTCACAAAGGTTTAATTGATGGTCTTAACCTTGACACACAGCTGAAAATGCGACACTTGTAAATGAGTGCTTGTGTCAAAAGCTAGTTACGTCAACTACCTTAAGTCACACAAAACTCCTGTTCAGGTCAACTTTGCACCTATCAGTCCGAACCAAACATTCTGTTTATCATGCAGGAAAGTTTGCAAGTCTACTGCTGGTTTGAGGAGACATGTGATTGTTCATAGGAATACCCTTCAACCTCCAGAGGAAGTCAGCTCGATGGAAATTGCTCAATTTATTTGTCACATCTACTTCAAGATGTGCAAATCTGCGGCAGGAGTGCAGAATCATCTGAGATGGCATGGATGACAAGATTAGGAGAACTCAATGTGACGGCGACCATTATGTATGTATGTGTGTATAAAGTCAGGTTTATAAGAAACAATACAATGCAAAGGTGTAATGCATAAACACAAACTGAATCAAATTAAGATATAATTCTGAAATAAGCTATGCAGTTTAACCTTTATTGATCCAATATATGCGTATATGCGTGTGAGGACATTTCTCAACCTATATACTCAACGAATTTTTGATCTACAAACTTGAAATTTTGTATATAGAGTATTCAGACATGTTAAGAATTTTCTAATCAATTTTTATCCGGAAAAAAGAGATGCTAAGGAGTCAAAATTGAAAAAAAAATACTTGTGGGTATTGAAAACACTTTTAAAGATCATGGCAAGTTGGTCTAATGGTTATCGTAATTGACTCATTGCCTGCTTTGGTTTCGAACTCAGCTTGAGTATGTTTTTTTTTTACTTACAAGAAGTAAACTGTTTAGAAAAACACATAATACTCGTATGTACATATCTCAGTTTCTTTCCATTTTTGTTTTTTACTTCACTTTTTTAAAAAAGAATTTAACGTTACGTTAAATACCGGGCAAAGCCAGATACATGTTTTAGCATCTGCTACTAGTCTCTCGCTCCTTGACAAGGTTCAAAAGAGAGTCGCAGACCTGATAGGCTCTGAACTGGCATCTAAGCTTCAGCCTCTGTCCCATCGACGAAATGTTGCATCCCTCTGCCTTTTCTACAAGTATTTTAGTGGTGAATGCTCTGACGAACTGCAATCACTTGTCCCCCGACGTGAGCACCCTCGACAAACCCGACAGGCTGCTAAATCCCACCCCCACACTGTAGAGATCCCTAGATGTAAAAGATCTTTTTACACCAATAGTTTCTTCCCCAGAACCGCTAGACTCTGGAATTCCATTCCAGGTCCCTGCTTCCCCAACAGTACTGACGTGCAGAAGTTCAAGTGTAACGTGAACCGACACCTTGCTGCCCAAATCCCTACATAGTACCCCAGTAGTTGTTGCCCCTGATAGTAGCCCCCTACACCAAAGTGGCAATTTGCCTTGTTTGGGGGGAAAATGTAATAAAAAAAAAAAGTATATATATATATATATATATATATATATATATATATATATATATATATATATATAATTTGAGGTTGCCATTTTTCAAAGGTAGTGTAACCAGTGAAATATGACCCTTTTCCAAAAAACCCTTCTTTTACTGAAAGTTGATTTTCGTTTTTCATTAAGAATTCTGCTTTTGAATATAAGCGTTGTTGCCTGACGAGATCTCTAGTTACTAAATACTAGAAGACCGAGACATGCTCATGACTGTGTAGCAACAAATTACTGCCTATGTAAAGACAAATTGAATGAGAGAGAAAATAAGCTATTTCAGTCTATTGCAAGTGTGTCATTTTATTATTGACAACTAGAATAAAACTAAGAAAAAAAAACCTTGCGATTTAGATTTTCGGTGTAAGATGCTTAGAATAAATGAAGTAGAAATATCACTTGAAAACCTTCATAAGTATGTACCACAAACTACAAAAGAAACCGGAGAAAAACTAAAATCAACAGCTGGGCGAGGGATTATCATACCTATCTACTTGACCAACCAATAACAGTGACAATTATTTCCAAATTCTTTGTTCTTTTTTGTCGACAAGTGAACATACAGGTAAACAATATTTGCCCATGACAAACACAATGAGAGGTACTTTGTCTTAGTCTAATGCTTAGAAAGCTAACACAGCAAGGACCATAACTGCCTGTGTTTAATAATCTTAGTGGATATCACAATGGACTATGGAATCAGAACGTATGCTCACCCCCGCCCACACCTCGTGCTTTTGGCCGAGGTGGGTAGAAGCGAAATGAAAAAGATTTCAAAACTTACAAGATCTAGCTCATAGTACTGACAAGAGGGAAGGTTAATAGAAACATATTGACACCCACTGACACACACTAACAGAATAAGGCAGCCTCCCCACACAGTGCCACGCTGCCCAATACTCACATACACATCTTATTATTACAAATATGTAGACATACACATCCTTTGCGTCTGATATTTACTGAACATTTAACTACCAAAAAACAAGAGTTCTATAAACTTTACAAAACTTAGAGATATATGAATGTTTATATATTATTTAATTCTTCCCTAAATCCAACATGTGGTCATTTTTCATAACAAGTTAGGATATTCGATGTATCTTTAATAGTATGCGACTAATCCCACCGCCCGGTTATATGTTTCGATCGGGAAACGCCGGATGTATGCAGCTAGTTTATTATAATTCTTACTAGTAGTTTTTAAGATTAATTTTATTATCATTATTATTATTATTATTATTATTATTATTATTATTATAACCAGTTCAGCCCGGCTTTGCTCGGGCCCTATGTACTGTTCATGACTTGCCTTATGTGTGAATATACTTTATGTAATATTTTAAATGTTTAGACGAAAAATTGTCTGAGTAATTTCGTAGAGACCGCAGAGGTATTTTTTTTATAACTTGGACCCCAATTTTGACCCCTTAACATTTATTATTTAGTTCTCACATCGAAATACGAAGTTTTATCCATGTCCAAGTTACCTACATCTAAAATTTCAAGTGTTTAAACCCAAAATTGGCGGAGAAATTTGGTAGAATCTGCAAATGTGAACTCTTTCAACTTTGACCTTTTTGCAGCCAAATTTTCTCCCCAAAACTGATTAAAATGCTTGCCGCTATGTGTAAATTTTTAATGTTTAGACCTAAAATTGGCTGAGTAGTTTGCAAGACACCGCAAAGGTCAAATCTTTTGAACTTTAACACCTTGGCAGCTCAAATTCTCGACCCAAACCGATTAGAAGCTTTCCATATTTGTGAATACCCTTATGTAAAATTTCAAATGCTTAAACCAGAAAATAGCTGAGTAATTTGATAGAGACCGCAGAGGTCAAGTTTTTTTTTAATTTGACCCCAATTTTAACCCCTTAACATTTATTTGGGGGGGGGGGCTCAAATAAAATTACAAAGTTTGATCCATGTCCAAGTAACCTACATATAAAATTTCAAGTGTTTAGACCCAAAATTGGTGGAGGAGTTTGGTAAAGTTTTCAAGGGTCAAATCGTTTAAGTTTTACCCCTTGACAGCTAAATCTCTTGCGGAAAACTAATTAAGAAGATTTTCCCAAATCTAAATCCTCCTTATGTCAAATCTCGAGTCTCTAGACTGAAAATTGACGAGTTATTTGGCTGGGAAATATACACAGACACACACACACACACACACACATACATTTTAAATTTTATAGATGTATAGATTATTATTATTATTATTATCATTATTATTTCTAGAAGAAGTATTAATAGTTTACTATTATTTACTAAGGAAACACTTATGCAGCCCAACCAAAAATCATTTACTGGATAAAGATTAATGAGATCCATTTTCAGCTAAATAATGAAAAATATTATAGAAGGATTGAAAATGATAAATGAGTTTGATAAAATTTGGATTCTTAATAGGACGATTTATGCCAAGTATTTATTGACATTAGATTTGAAAATGGTCAAGTTGTACTCTGCAAGAAATCACACCTGTGATAACAGATGAGAAGTTCTGTTTATGGAAATCTTGTATGGCGCTAGACGCATGGAGGAAGAAATGAAAGTTTTTCTATTGCTGTGGTAATAAGACACGTTCTGGTTATGACTGACTTACAAGGATGAACCAAGGATTGGAGCTAAGTCGGACACCTATGGAAATAAGGATGGAGCACAAAAAGATTAGCTACATCTCTTCTGAGAAAAAGGGGTCTGTAGAGAACGGAAGTGATCATCCATCACTAGTTTACAAAGTCGATTTTATACTCTGTCAAGGTAGGTATGAGATTGCTGAAATATTAAAAAGTTTATATGGTGAAATTCTGTCAAGTAGTTTAGAAGCCTATACTTAAACATTAGAGAGTGGACGCATGCTCAATAATGATACATGTATATATGAACCCTTTTAAACACCATCTTGGCTTATTGCTTGTATTATTAATGAATGACACGCCGACGTTAGTGACCTAAAACTGAGGTTGATTCTATCCCAGCCGATATCTCATTTTGAATGTCTACACCATTTCTTATACATATATAATGTCTTGGTCGTGAAATATTTAACCGTTAATGACGTTCTGTGTTGACACAGGCCAACTTTATATTGCATATGACATTTTCTGGAATTATAGCCTACATTTATGACAAGTTACGTTGAAATCATCTTAGTACTATCGACGTCGACATCTACTTTTCTTCTCATCGCAGTCTTTGTCTCACGAAAAAAAAAACATATCTTTCCTTTGGTAACATTTATTTGTTGTCTATATATTTTTTCGGACCCCTTTTTTTGTTGGCTGTCTTGAATAATGTTTAATATTTGCAGGCAAAGTTTGTGTTGACGTCCTCCACTAGTTTCTAAGTGATCGCAGATAAACAGACAAACACTTTATTTTATTTGTATAGATTGTTACGCCGTTTTCGTAAACGTTGTTTATGCTGTTGTGTTCTCTTTTCTTTAAACTTAATATCAGTTGAATTCAGCGGGTGAAGCCGGTAATTATCTCAAGAGGCAGAAGAGACAATTAAACCGTTTCATGATGATTCCTTGTTAGACGAAACGGGGATCAGCTGCGATTCTATTACCGAGTGTCTATCTGAAAGGCGGCAGATAGCAGAACACTGATACACTGTTTCTTTTTTTTTAATCGTGTGAAACATACAAACAAAAAAAAACTAGCACAAAAAAAAAACAGATCAACAGAATCACAAACATCTTTTCTAAATAGGAATGTACCAAACTTTTTGTCCGTTTTTAACGGGCGAAAATTATTGCCCGTTGATTCAGAATGAATGCTTTGTACAAAACCGATCGTCAAATGTATTTAAATTTGTGCTCAGTTTTGGATTAAATACGAATCTCCATTAATCCCTTACTGTGCATCGACCAGATTCTATAATAGTTAGTTCGCTGCACCTTTTCATAACAAATGTCCATAAATAACTTTAGTCAGATAAGCCCAGTAGTTTCCAAGAACACTTCTAGAGTAAATGCGGTATTGTGGTGATAAATCAGTATTAATCCATATCAATCCCAAATTGTATACAAAATAGAGGCATTGATACTTGGCTCGCTGCAGCTTTTTATATAAAACGTTCATACAAAATTTCAACTGGATCAAACCAGTAGTTTCAGAGGAAACATCGAATGCACTCACAAATTAGGATGATAATGTAGACAAAGAAATTAAAAAAAAAAAACTTTTAAAAGAGAGGGTATTCATATTTCGTAATGTAAAGAACATTACGAAGCTGGCGTTTACTTAACAAACTATGAGAGAAAATCGCTTCGTATTCTGCCACAAATTATGTGCTTAAGTAGCAAGTTTGTAGGTTTTTATGCAAATTTTGTAGTCCAGCGGATATTGCACTATCAGTTTGGATTATCCCTCATGAGTACTGTATGTTAGACTACACTCCCACTAGTTGAGAAGTTCATCTAGTAAATAAGGGCTCTCATTTGATTGATGACGTAATTGTTTTGTGACGTCATCTACTGGATCCGGTTATCTCCCACGACTTGATGACGTCATCAATTAGTGTCATTATTACAGGGTTTTACCAGTATATATATATATATATATATATATATATATATATATATATATATATATATATATATAGTAGTAGTAAGTTATAAAATATATATAGCAATTAAGCTACAGAGAATATTCTGCGTTTCATCCACGCTAGGATTCATCAGGCTTATATATATATATATATATATATATATATATATATATATATATATATATATACACACGCACTGGTAAAACTCTGTAATCTTTTCACTCCCTCTAAATCTTTCCCCCAAAATATTTTTTTGTCATTAATTTTTAATCCATAACATCTTAAACTTCGCTCTGGCTAAGTTTATCTCTTCTAAAACTATTTTTGCTTTTTCTTCTGAACCATTTTTACTTTTTGAATTTTTAATTTTTCTGGCCTGCTGAGATCTATTATGATCGAAACGGTCTGCACATCGTAGCAAGATATGAACGTATTTAAATAAATAATAATATGTGTGTGTATTTTATTATTATTTCAATCTCTAGGATTTTGCTTAAATCATTACAAGTTGTTTCAATCGACAGAACAGTAAAATTATCCTACCGATCTCATCAGACAATCGAAGCCAAAATAAATTAGAAGGAAGATTCTTTAATATTATAAATAAGCATAAAAAAACCCAAGAGCTGGAGTGCTGGATAAATAAGGGAGAAGGAGGCGTGAGAGAGAATAAAAGGAAAAGAAATAGAAAAGAAATAAAGGGATGGAGGAGAAATATAGATTATAGGTAGTTAGAATTGTAATTAAAGATTAAGAATTGAAGGAAAGAAATTGAAATGAAAATGAATTTAAAAAAAGAGGAGAGGAGATTATTTGTTAAGAGAGGGGAAATAAATAACGAAGGAGAGTATGTCAAACATGTGTCAGTAGAAGGCCGCAGTGATTTTATGTAACAAATAGTTAAATGATTACAATATTATGATTCTTATGCACAAGTTGTGATATAATAAAGTTGTGATATAATCAAGTCGGATACAATGAAGTTATGATATAATAAAGTTATCTCTTCTCTATATAAATAAAATGAACTCATTTTTCCCCGTCTGATTTTGACATTAATAGGATTAAAAATCAAGATATTTCATGCAAATATAATATGCACAAACAGCAGAACAATATCTGAGGTGTGTTATAGGCTTATTATTTCTCAAATTCCTCGATAATCTTAGATTTCTATACTTTTTCTGCTGAGAAGTCACGGCCAAAATCGGTTAAGATCAATGGAAATGGTAAAATATTTTCTCTCTAATAAATTCCTCTTCCCCCTGCCACCACTTAACACCGTTTGGGGATCGTTCACAAGGAACAGTTGAGAAGAGAACACCGGTTTGGCTTCGTAGTTCTTTCATGTGAAGTTATTTAAAATCACTAAACTAAGCTGCAGTGCTCTGTGGCGTAGTGGTTAGCGTGCGGGACAATTCACATTATATTTTCACGTTCGCGCCGACCTACCGTAGTTGTTTTTTTTTTCCCCTAAACAACTGGAATGGACTTTTCTTGGTGGCCGAACTGTTAACGTTGCAGATGTTTCTTTTTTTTTTTTTTCACACTTTATTTTCATACTTTTACTCATGACTCCGGGTTTGATCCTTCCTACTTACCTACCATAACATTTTTTAAAACTCCCCCCCGTCCCGGAAACAAACACTCGGGCAACGCCGGGTACCCCCGCTAGTGATATAATAAAGTTATAATATAATAAAGTTATAATATAATAAAGTTATGATATAATAAAGTTATGATATAATAAAGTTATGAGATAATAAAGTTATGAGATAATAAAGTTGTGATATAATAAAGTGCATAAACGTCTAAGAACGGAATTTTAAAGAAGGGATCACAAATGGCAAACTATAAGTTCAAAACATCATGGAAATGTGATCAATAAAATAGAGGGTTGCATTACGAAAGTTTGAGTGACATTTTTTTCAGCTAATATTAACAGGACGCGAATCTTTTATTGAAGCATAGCTGAACCTACTCATGTCCTGGCATTGTCCATGAAAATTGATGAACCTAATGAACTCTGTTCCAAACTCTGAACCCTATACTCTGCTAAATTTTCATGAATGGTCGAATAAACAGGGTATAAACTAATAAAGTAAAATATAAACTTTTAATGCTTAAATAAAAGTGAAAGCTACCATCGTAGAACTGGTGTATTTAGAAGAACAATGACATGTATGAAGGCTTCTAAATAATAATATTTAAACAAAATCAAGTGAATCCGAAGTGGAACTCTCCACTAAGAAAATATGATGCCCAACACAAAAAATAGTTAGGTTTTACTTAACTGCGACCGCCAATAAAACCGAAAGCGAAAAAACTATTTAAGAATTTAAGAATCTATTTCTTTTTGCGCCTTGTGTTGATCGTTACGTTCACCTCACTTTGGTTTACCTGGCTATAAAAAGTCACAAGACTGAAGTGTGCTTATTTAATCATTCTTGGGTAGCGACCGAGGTAGATGAAGTCAATTCTAACATCACCAGACTGACGAAGTTATACTTTATTTTACCTACGCCACAGATCGCAACAAACCAACAAACTCTTTATAATCTCCGTTTTACAATGAGATTTACCCACAGTAGAGACCATGATCGGTAGCAAGGTCAACAAATGTTGACATGTAAAACAGACGTTAAACTTATTATTATTACTAGGACTATGACAACAGAATATTCTTATCATTGTTTTGACTCTCGAGTATATATCCGACACAGTTAATTAACCGATAACTACATCACTCTATATAAAAGCATATAAGATATCAACGGATACACACTCGAGAGTCAAAACAATGAAAAGAATAAGCTGTTGTCCTAGCCCGAATTATTACTCACTAGGAGTTGTCACACAGATCATCCTCAAAGATTTCTCTCTGCCAACAATCTGTGATGTTGCCTTGAGTCTGAGTGGAAACAAACCTCCCCAGATTTCCAGTACTCACACCCTCTTTCAATAAACTTTGCAAATTAGTTCGCGTTATCACAATAGCCGTTGACCATTGATTTCTCGTTGGTAGCGACCACTGGGCTTCACTGGGATTTGGGTAGCAGTAAGCCTCCCCAAGGTCCTAGTCCTCATCGTACTCAACCAGTGGAGGTCTGGTTTGTGCTTTTGGTCTGTCCACTCCTCCTTGTCCTTATTATTATTATTATTATTATTATTATTATTATTATTATTATTATTATTACAAAGTTTTCTTGGTATCCATTAGGCCACCCAAGTACCCTCTGCTTTCTTTGTTCACAGAGTACGTTGAAGAATTAGGTGACTGAATGATTGTCTGTAATCTAACCTTCTGAAATAAAGCCATCAATTGGGAACATTATTTTATATTTTTAAATTCATTTCCTGCTCCCCTCCTCACCCCCCAAAAGGTGTCCGTTTTATTTATTTTTATGTAACAATAAATACGAGATCTACGTTGTTTTACTGTATCTGTTATTCTCTTCAGTTGCTTGTTGAAGGATTGACATCAGTGATGACCATAGATCAAAACAAAATAACCATCAAGACATGTGAAAGAATATATCCATCTTTTTTTTTTTTTTAGTAAAAGACAAATGTACGATGACACATACGCAAATCTGTTGGGTCCTTTTTGTTACATGTATATTATTACATTATGTTATTCATTTATTATTTTAACCATTATGTCCTTTTCTTTAGTAACCCCTTTTTTCTTATTGAATATTATTCAAGAGATGTTAACTTCGTCTTTTGTTGCCATCAGATAAACAAAGACATCCTGTCCCTTTAGAGGGGAATAAAAGAAATGAAATCACCCCCACCCCTGTCTACCTCAATAGATAAAAACAGTGTTGGTGTAAGAACAAGGGTGGGGCAGTTTATGTCAGTCAGTCAGTCAGTCAGTCAGTCAGTCGGAGAAATGGCACAATGTTGTTTGAGAACAATATGTTTGGTGAGGGATCGGAGTCTTTGGAAGGGTTCTTTTATGAATTTTTAATGTTCACTTGCCAGAATCCTTTCCATACTTTGGGAGAGCGAGAGGGGACAGCGCCGAGACAATGGCTGGAACGGAATGCAGAAAACACACAGACTACACACGTGGATGGAAGGAAGGAGACAAATGGGTCAAAAAAAGAAAAAAGAAAAAGGGTTAGGATTTGAAGTGTAAGTGATGAACATTATGGATAAAAAGAAAGAAAAAAGAATTGGAAATGATGAGGAATAACAAAAAAAAAAAAAAATAGAAGAAGGTATAAAAGAAAAGACGATAAATTGAAAAGATTATATATTTATCGGGTCGAGCACTCTTGGTAATTAATATCGCCTATTACTACTTTAGCATAATGCAAAGATGTTTGTAACTAAACAAATGGAGCACTGTTAGAGTCCATATTTGTATAAAACATTGTTAGATATCATTCCCGACGGCATCTACCCTAGTAGCCTGATGGATACAGCTACTATCAACTCAATGGTTGTTAGTTTGATTCTGGGTTTGGGATGGGTGCTGGTAGCTAAACTGAAGAGATGTGATACAGCGAAAAAGTCTGTAGATGACTATATAAGCACTTTTAGTAATTGAAACGCCTACTACCACTTTAGCATAATGCAAAGCTCTTTGTAAATAAACAAATAAAGCACTGTGAGAGTAGCGGTAAATGTTTGTGGTTTGATGCATAGAGCTACTGTCTATCAACTCGATGGTTGTTAGTTTGATAAGGGGCTTGGGATGTATGCTGGATTATCCACATTATTGGATAGCTATAATACAACGGGATGACTGAATCTATCGATGAAGAGTATATATATATATATATATATATATATATATATAGAGAGAGAGAGAGAGAGAGAGAGAAAGAGAGAGTATCAATATAATAAGCAAATGACAATATAAAAATATATACTGATGTATATAGATTTATTCATTTATTCAATAAGGATGATACATCAATTAGAGGTGTAGGATAAGTAAGAACTCTTTATACCATGGTATTTCGAAGCCAAATGCTTCTCATCAGGAATACCTATATCATTAACCAAGGACCAACGTATTTTCACTCCGGAAATGAGAAAAATGGAATCACAAACTACATCCTGAAATCAATTGCCGTTTCAAACTATTTTCTCCCGCAAAAGTGAGGTAATATCTATTCATTATATTCTCGTACCTACATTATCAACCAAGGACCAACGTATTTTCACTCCAGACATGAGAAAAATGGAACTACAAACTACGTCCTGAAATTATTTGCTGTTCCAAACGATTTTCTTCCGCAAAAAAAAGTGAGGTAATATCAATTTATTATATTCTAGTCCCAGCTTTAACATTCTAAAAGATTTCAAAATTTCCAAAACACGCTACCTTGAATCACCATTTAGACTGGATGAAAACTGTATTTATCACAGAGGAACTTTTGTTTATTAATGATTTTTAAAAAATATTTCGACACCGCATTGCACCCAACAAGGACCTAAAAACTTTGAATAATATTTCTACTCCTCTGACTTGAAGAATTTCTCTTACCGTAAGTTTTCTTCGTTGTCGAATTTTCATTTTATTTCATTTTTTTAACTTGGCTCTTTATATTTTTATACTTATTTTTCATATCTATTTTTTATTCTCATATATATATATAATAATTTTGTATTTCTTATACCTCTACTATTTATTATTACTCTTTTTTTACACAGGAATCACCACTTATCAAGGCCCGAAGGCCACTCGAGGATAAGGGTTAATGGGTATACATTAGTCAATGTGATTATAGCAGAGTAAACATAAGTAGTGTGAATTTTGTAAACTGATTTACTTAGGGGGACGGTTCATCAAAAATTTGTTTAGGTTGGACTTGAAGATAATCAGAGTGTAGTCAGCTGGAAAGCAGGCAATCGGAAAAGAGTTTCATCCTATAATTCTTATATATTTTTATATTGACTTATCCCAAGCTCCTTTGTATTTTTATCCTTTATTCTACCATCTGGTTTTCCCCTATCTTATTCACTTACATTTTTTCTACATTTTATCCCTTATAATTTATCCCCTCATCGTTAATAGTTATTATAGTATTACTCCTATTAATTTATACTTTATTTAAATATTGTTATAATTTCCAATACCACTTCTATAATATACTGACACAGCATTAATCCCCTACTTCAAGTAACCCCCTTCCATAGCTATAATCCATTGATGCATATGATTAAATAAACATCTTCTTTCAATTCACTTATTTTATATTCAACCCGAGAGTTTAATCACGCATATTTACACACAAATTAAACCCAGTATGGCATATATGTTATATGCATACTTTCATAATATAATAAGCGTTATACTCTTCCTACATCACAGAGATCAATTTAGTTATCCAACCCTCAAACAGTTTCAATATTTGATCTGTCACTGCGCAGTTATTTCACTCCTAATGTAACTATCACTAGACATCACAGCCCTACTATGTTACTTAGTATCTTCTCTCCTCTTCTGATGAGAAGAATTAGGCTTCGAAATACCATGGTATAAAGAGTTTTTACTTATCCTACACCCCTACTTGATGTATCATCCTTGTTGAATAAACGAATAAATCTGTATACATTTAACATATAAACGGCTATATGTCTGTGGGTTTGTCGCCATATTTTCAAACGTCATCTCCTCCGAAACTAAAAGTCGCAGAGCGGCGTTAAGGGCTACAAATGATTAGAATTTTTACGGACCGTTCTTTTATCGGTCTTTATCTGGTTAAAATTGTTTTTAAGCGGGCAGAAATGTTTGAAATTACGACTCTATAATAATCTATGCGAAATCTGGACAAATGAAAATATTATATTTAAGCGTATTTTATGCATGGGCAAAACCGGGTGCCCCTTCCACTAGTCTAATATATAAAAGGCTATATGTCTGCGTATCTGTCTCCACATGTTCAAACTCTATCTCCTCCGAAACTAAAAGTCGCAAAGCGGCGCCAGGGGCCTCAAATGATTAGAATTTTTACCGATAGTTCTTTTAGTCGGTTAAAATAATTCATAAGGGATTAAAAATGAGGCAAAACTTTTTTTAAAAAAAGTTATACATTTTGTATATAAATCTGAGTTTATTTGTAATTTTTAATTAGTTAGCGTGTCACGTTGGTACAGTGGTAACGTCACCAGCTTAGAATGCTACAGTTTTGGTTTCGATTCTGGTTGATAGCACAAAAATACTTTTTTTTTTTACTCTGGAAATCACCACTCTATAATAATGTATACGAAATCTGGAAAAATTTAAAAAAAAACATATTTAAACGTATTTTACACCCGAACAAAGCCGAGCGCCCACACTGCTAGTCAGTACATATTTTTATATTGTCATTTTCTTATTTTATTGATACTCTATATAAGCTCCAAAAGAATTTGTTCAGCTTGGCATTATCTCCTCTTAAAGAATAGATCTTCTTCTTCTTCTTCTTTTTACTATATATATATATATATATATATATATATATATATATATGTATATACTAGCAAAAGTACTCATCGTTGACTGGGTTCAAAAACAGCCTACAGAAAATGGACTCTGATTTATGAAAGTATGATAGGTTATGAAAAGGAAGGGTTGTAAAGAGATAGCTTCGAATTTGGGGGTATCAAAACCAAAGCAAAATATGATGAAAGTAAAAATAAAATAGATAAACCTCAAACTATTATAGCATACCTGTTCACACTGAAACACTGATCACAATATTCTGTGGATCTATATTAAAAAAACCGTGTTAAACTTTGTGACATATTTCCATTCTATGGAGGTCAGGCGGCGAACGAACACCCCATAATTTTATTATACCATATTTCTTCAAACTGAAACATAATTATCAAAGTATACTTACGCAGATAGGTATGAAAAGTCTTTATTAAAGTTTATGCCTATTTTCATTCTATAGAGGCCAGGCGCGAACGCAGACCCAACAATTTTATTATACCACCTCTATTTAAGTTAAAACATACTTATCAAAGTATTCTCATGCACATCTATATCAAAAACACTTGTAAACGTTTTTTTTTTTTTTTAATTTTTAAATTTTGTATTTCCATACTTTGTGGACCAGGCGCGAACGTAGACCCCACAATTTTAATGAACCACCGTTCTACCAGATCAAACATACCCATTCCTGTGTCTCGATACATCTTTTGTCATTATATGTAATCGGGTTTTTAAAATAGTCAACCATATAGGAGCCTATTCATGACCAGACACACACACATACACACGCAGGCATTCAGCCTTATATATATATATATATATATATATATATATATATATATATATATATATATATATATATATAGAGGAAAGTCTTGGAAGTATTTTAACCACTAAGACTATAAAAAAAAACGTATTTAATTTTTATATTTTTTATCATTTGTTAGAAAACTATTTAGTCAGTAAATTATGTAATCACCTGCAATCAATGCATCAACTTGCTCTCTTGAATTTACTATAGTCCTAATGTTAATTTAAGGGATAGTCAGTTGTTTACCATGAAACACTGTTTCGGGGATTTAAAAACAAAACAGTATATTAAATCATGGCTCTCTAGCAGTGTTGATCAAACGTCACCTCCCTTAATAACAAGAACAATCGCCTGTTCCGTTATTGATCGGATAATTTCGATTATCGATTATTGACACTAATCGAAGACATTTCGATATAAACTCCATCTAAGAACACTGCCATGCATATAATGCACCTTCGTGTAAAATTGCATAAAAATCAGCTCAGCCGTTTTCGAATCTATAGGGAACGAAGTCACAGACGCACATTAACGAGTCAGACACCTTTTCAAACTTATCTTTCTGTCCGAAATTAATTCAGAAAAATACCACCTCTTTTCATAATAAAATGTCAATGATGCGCGTATGTATAGATTGAACCTCTTTGCCAACGACCAATTAAGGAACCCTCTAACCAGTATGTCAATCTGGAAAGTAATTCCGCGTGTATACAGTTCTATTAGAAATGACCCAATATGCATTAACCTAATCACACGTTTTTTACGTATGTAAAAAAAAATCTGTAAAAGATATAGTAATATAGTAAAGAAAGGAGCTGGTTTTAAAAAAGGCTGTAAATAAACACAAAAATAAACACCTAAGAATATTCATGATCTTTAAAATTCGTTGTAAAGAAAAAGGAATTAAAAAAGAGTGATCCGGGTATTAACCAAAATGTTAATTAGGATGTCCATAAATTTATTCAGAGCCAACAAACCCGTTTTTACGTCCGCCATGTTTATCTATGACAGTAGGTCTGCCACGCTTAAGTTTCAAATAACATTTACAACATGTTTCGTTTTGTTTTGTTTTTTTTGGTGGTGGGGGGTACGTGAAGATTGGTTATTCATATTATCTTCCGACTATTCTTTTCATCTTAAGTTTTATTCTCGCAACGATTCGACCTTATTCAAGTCTGTCCATAAAGACACGTGATATATTGGATAAAATATAGCAAAATTCATTTGTAACTTACTCTTTTCTAGGGGTTGAAGTTTCGATCCTTATTGTGGGAGATATATTTTACTAGTGTTTTTTTTTTCAAAATTATATATATATATATATATATATATATATATATATATATATATATATATTATATTATATATTTGATTAAATGCTGATAAATACTAAGTCTATATTGTATAAGGCGTTAAAAGCTAGATAAAAATGGAAATTGATATATATATATATATATATATATATATATATATATATATATATATATCATATCATATCTGCTTCTTGATTGGTGTTGGTACGGTATCTTGGTATATCAATTTCCATTTTTATCTAGCTTTTAACGCCTTATACAATATAGACTTAGTATTTATCAGCATTTAATCAAATAATACAATATATGGGTATTGTTTGTATTGTTCCGACTACTGTAGTAGTGGATAAAGTTCTTGATCAAATTTATTTGTACGTTACACTCCTCTGTGAGTGGAAGGTTCAATTCTCGGTGCAGGCGACACTCAAAAAATGCAATTACAAATTAGTTGGGATTTATACCCATGGCTGATGGAACAAGAGCATGTTCGAAACTCCGTACAGATTCCCACGCTCAATGGAACAACAATATACACCCGAAGAAGGTTGCGGTTACATCGACCGAATCATTGTCACAATAACATTCTAAATTATATATTCATATAGTAGAACTAATTTATAAAATTGTAAGATATGCGCGTACAAGGACCATAGTGTAATGGATTAAGTACTTGGTCAAATTCAGTTCTAAGTATCACTCTTCTAGAGGTTGAAGGTTTAATTCTCAGTGCAGGCGACACTCAATATACAATTGCAAATTACTTAGGACATCTATCAAGACATATCTTACGGAAAGAGAGCATGTCGATTAAATAAAGGGCTCCATTCGAAATTCCCTTAAGAATGTCGAAGGTTATCCAAACGTCAGGATTAGAACAGTAGTCCGAAGAATCCAAATAACATATACATCGCTTAACATGTAGATTAAACGGATGCGTCTTAGGATTATTAGTTTTTGTATTTTTATTTTGCAAATGTTCTCAATTGCTCTGAATCTTTGCTCACTAAAAAACATTTCGTTAAAATTAAGAAAACATCCGCGCACAAAAAATAAAGAAATGCTTCAATAAATAAGAATAGATAAAAGAAAATCAGTAAAAAGAGTTATTTAATCAAAAAGTGGCGTTTATAAAACAAATCCAGTTTAAAAACGAACATCCCATTTTAACTGAATCTATAACATTATATACGGCATAATCGCGTTGACACACCGGTTCTCGTCAGATCACCGAAGTTAAGCAACGTTGAGCATGGTTAGTACCAGATGGGTGACCATTTGGGAATTCTAGGCGCTGTATGTGCTCTCCGCTTATCTCAGCAGTTGTTTCCGTTCGTTCTGCACTTACCACTGGTATTTAACCATGTCGACCCAGGAGAGGTGTGGTCCTGGATATGACCTTAAACTCTATCCGGTGGCGAGGATCCAGTCTGCGGGCTTTGGGGAGTGTGGAGTCGCCCTTTAATTGCTATTGCTCCCAGGTCCACTCTGCCCCGGTCTGGTAGTCTCTGTTAGGGTCCCAACTATGGGTTAAATAGAAACTGACTTAAAAAAAACAAAAACAAATATACTCTATTAAAAAAAATTTCTTGAAAATCACTGGATTCGGCATAAAATAAACTAAAAAGAGTTGATATGCCGTGAAACAAAAACAACCAACCAATCAGGAGAGGTGTGGTTGGAGATTGCGCAGCTCTTACCACAAACGTTTCGTGCGCATGCATCCCTTCATGGGTATCCATCGTCTGTCAAAGACTGAAGGAGCTTATTTTTTTTTTGTGTTTTTGTTTTATTTTTGTTTTGTTTTGTTTTTTTATTAAATCATTTCTCGAAATCTTTGCTCTCCAAAAACACATTTCATTAACAGTGGCCAAAAAAAGTATCCATAAGGAATAAATAAATACTTCAATAAATAAAATAAAGTTAAATAAAATAAGATTAAAAAAATAAGACTAAAACAGAAAAAAACATGACGTCTATAAAACAAATCCAGTTTTAAAATGGACGTCTTATTTCAGTTGGGTGTATAACATTATTTTTATCATCTTTCTATTTTTCTCTTAGTACGAGACAGTGAAATTAAATTATCTCGTTTGATATTTACTTCCTATCAGGTGTAAAACAGAAACGATAGAATCGGGAAACGATGGAGGAAGGCTGCGTCGTCGTCGTCGGAAATAAAGACGGATTATAAACAGTAAATCCAGCAGCTTTAAGACCCGGCTCCTCTGAACACACGAAGTTTTAGTTTATAGTGTAAAATGCAATTAGCCGGCCTGGATTGTAACCGGAGTAGTGTTAATGTTCACCTCAGAGGACATTACTCGCAGGTCTATTTCGGTGAGAGTAAGTTAAAAGAAAAAAAAAAGCGGAGACAATAACTGGTTGAATTATGTATTCAGACAATTAAGAAACACGATTTTATGGTTTCAACTGCTTAGAGATATTTTGTAAGGCAAAACAAGCCGCTAAAGTTTGTCGTTTTTCTCAATTACAAAGCAATGTAAAATGGTTTTATTCTACTCATTTGCCTTCGAGCAGCGCTAGGGTTTACGGTTCCTTGAGAGAAATAATCTAAAGTCAAAGAAAGAAAGACGAGGCTGAATAAAAGTACACAAAACATTAATTTAAACCGCCATTTAAATACAAGAAGAAGAACAACAAACAATAATTAAAAAAAGGCCTAATCAAAGACATACTTCTTTAAGAACACACACAAAAAATAATCAATTATTTCCAAGTATTAAAACTCCGTTGGATAAAGATGCGTAGGTAGGTAGGTAGGTAGCTAGGTAGGTAGGTAGGTAGAGAGAGAATTAGGAAGATAAGAAAAATGACTTAGCAATTACAAATTTGCAATAAAAAAAAAACAGGTATGAATAAATAAAATCTAAAAGTTTTCTAAGTTTAAGAACACTTGTAAAAATAAATTTCCAACTGCAAGTTCAAATTACGTTTAAGCTAAAAGGTTGTTACCGATTATAGCTGATAGCGATCCAAAGCCCCCCTTTTCATTAACAGCTGCACTGGGGTGTACGGAAAGGCGCCACTCCATTCTCACACTTACTCCACTAGCCCTTGATCCTCCAGTTATAATGCTGTTTACCAAAAACACATCAATTATCAATCAATTACTAATGTTTAAGTTTTTGTTATGACTCAACCAAGGATAGAACCCCGACCTCCCGATCCATTAACGAACACTTATACCATTATGCCAAATGTGCTATTAAAGCTAAATGGTCGACTATAGTCGAGGCCGACCCAAAGGTCTCTTATCATTAATTGCTGCACTGAGGTGTACGGAATGACGCCACTCCATTCTCATGATTACTCCACTTGTCCTTGACCCTCCCATTAGAACTGGATAGTTAAAATGTATCGGGAACAATATCTCTACCGAGGATTGAACCTCAGTCTCTTGGCCCATTAATGAACACTATTACCATTATGACAAATGGTAACTCTCAAATACCTTTACACATGTGGTAAAAATACAATAACATTTCTCGGGTGTACCATAAGGAATCACCACCAATCTTTAAAAGTATTTGCTAGAATTGCACTAAAATTAACCGGAACAGCCTTAAGTAGTAGTAGTAGTAGTAGTATTAAGAGAGGGATAAACATCTATCAATATATCTATGAAAGTGTGAATGTGTGTGTGAGGACACTTCCCAACCTATATACGCAACGAATTTTTATCTACAGACTTGAAATTATACAGTGTATCAGACATATAGAAAATATTTTCATCCGTTTTCATCTGGAAAAAAAGGCTGCGAAGGGGTCAAAATTGAAAAATTTGGTACGTAGGGGGGTCACATGACGGATTACTTATGTTAAGTGTAAGTAGGTTTCAAAACTCTTTTTGAAGATCGTGTCAAGCTGGTCTTATGGTCCTAGTACATGACTCACTATCTTTAGGCTTTGGCTTCGATCTCAGTGCGAGTATTTTTTTTTCATTGTTTAGAAAAATCATAATACTTGCATGTACATGTTTCAGTTTCTTTCTGTTTTACTCCATTTTTTTTTAAAGGAATTTTACGTTACTTTTAATACCTACGATATTTTTAGTTTATAATACATAAGAATTCTGCATTAATTAAAATATAATAATAATAATTTCCCCCACTCTATATCTATTAATAATAATAATTTCCCCCGCTCTATATCTGTGCCTGATTCCATGAACAAAGCTTCTTTCTTAGAACTGCACGCCTGTGGAACTCTGTTCCGTCTGCCTGCTTCCCTCCGGACTACAACTTGGATGTCTTCAAGTCTAATGTTAACAAATTCCTAATGAACCGCCCCCTTAAGTAAACACTCCATCAAATCTCCACACTAACGTAATGTACTTGCAATAACCCTTATCCCTGAGTGGCTTCCGGGCCTTGATAAGTGGTGATCACTGTGTAAAAAAAAAAAAAAAAATATTTATGTGTATTTTATGACCGGGCAAAGTGTAATTACTACAAATTTGCCAACAAAGAGTCTGCGTGTAACCTAAGTAAAAATGACCGTTTTGCAGTTTGTTTGAAGTATTGCATGTAATGTGTGCGGAGTTTAGAATATCAAAAGATATGACAATGAAGTTCATGACAGCCTGTAGGATAAAAGAAAAACTATAAAAGATCCAAATAGATAAAAGAAAAAAAAATGTACAATTCAACAACTTTTGATTTAATTATAATGCATATAGTTTTCTTTCAATCCACGCGGTATCTTCAACCTTATATGCATTGCTGTAGTCTTCAATATTTTAAACTTTGTAAATCAAGAATACTTATTACAATGGTGTAATTAAACTATAAAAAAAACTCAACTTTTCACAAAAACTAGACTAAAACTCACAAAAAGTGCAAATTTTACCTCTTAGTAAGAGAGGTAGTAGTTAATAATGAGAATGATATCATAAAATACGCCCACTCTCTAATAAACTCAATGTGACGGTACCAGCTTACAGAGATACCACGCAAAATAGTTGTGAACGATAAGGTGGGGGGGCACGGAGGAGGAAGATCGTTAATCGAAACTCAACTGGAAGGATGCACGGAGACCTTGGCGAGGCTTGCTGTCACCCAAATTCTTAAGAAGACTAATGGTTGTTGCCAGCAAGGAATCAATCATATTGCAATATTACAAAATCATTTGAAATTGTTATCGAAATGGAAATCTGGGGCGAGTCGTAGTCACTCAGATTCCAGAGAATACCATCAGTTATGGTTAGTGAGCAATTCCTAATGACGACCATCATTAGAATTCCTAGTCAGTAAAAAAAATTAAATAAATAATAATAATAGTAATAATAAATACATAAATAAACAAGCCGAGCATGCGAAGTCCCTCTCCACAAGTGAAAAATTTACTTCCACCATGACTAATGTTTGTGCAAAAAAAGGTGAACAAATGAACGGATGAACTCTTTGGAGGTAATTTTACCCCAATAATGGCCCGTAAGGGGAGCAACCAGAGTTATCCCGGAAAATCCGTTCTGGCAAAAAATTACTTTCACCATGACTAATGTTTGTGCAAAATTTCAAAAAAAAAATTCAAGGAGTGTTTATTGAAAAAAGTGTGAGCAAACGACGAACGAACGATTTGAGAGCAATTTTACTCCTGTAATAGCCCCTAGGGGGCAACCAGGGTTATCCCAGAAAATCCGTTCTGACAAAAAATTATTTTCACCATGACTAACGTTTGTGCGTAAATTTTAAACAAAATCAAATGCGTAGTTATTGAGAAAAGTGCGGATAAACGAAAAAAGGAACGAACGAACGAACGAGTCCAATCCCTCGGTTGTCGGGGTGGGGGGTGGGTAAATAAAAAACAAAAAAAAACATTGTGCTGTATGAACTACTAAAAAGTGTTTTTTTTTGTGTGTGTGTGTGTAGCAGTCACTCGTTTTATTTCCATTTGTAAAAATGAAGAACAATGAAAAGAATTAAGATCTTTAAATGGCCTGCCATGGCCTTATTTGTTTTGTTTTTTCAATGGAAACCTCTTTTTTTCTGGCTATAAGTACCTCTTTTATATCGCAGACAAAAACAATTTCCATGTTAGAAGCCATTGTTTTATGCCTTCTGCCAACCAACCTATACATAACTCTAACATTCTTCTTATTGTGAGAGTGTGAAAGTTAAGTCGAATAAGATGGGATTATATATATATATATATATATATATATATATATATATATATATATATATACTAGCATTTCGGCCCAGCGTTGCCCGGGTGTTTGTAGGTGTATGTTGAGAAAAAAAAACGGTCAATTTTTTTTTTAACTTTGACCCCTATTATGACCCCTTAACATTTATTGTTTTGGGCTAAAATTAAGTTATCAAGTTAGATATATGTCCAAGGAACCTATATCTAAAATTTCAATTGTTTAGACCTAAAATTGGCGGAGGAGTTTGGTAGAGTTCTCACAGATCAAATTGTTGAAATTTGACCCCTTAACAGCCAAATTTCTGGCCAAAAACAAATCACACATATTTTCCCGAATCTCAGTACCCTGTATATTAAATTTCGAGTCTGTAGACTGAAAATTGACAAAGTTCCTGCGTAGGGAAATTTACACAGACAGATACACAGAAACACTGACAGACAGACAGACAGACATACATACACTTTCACTTTATATATATATATATATATATATATATATATATATATATATATATATATATACTAGCAGGAAAACACGGCCCAACTCAGGAATAAATAAGGAGCCCTTTGTCTTTTTGTCATATCATATAACATTTTTTTATTACCATTGTTTATATTTATAAGATTCTATTTGTGAGAAAAGAAAAAGACAAGATGCAAGTGTTTTTATTAAAAATCATTAGTTTATTTTTATTTGCTTTTTTCATTATTATAAATTTTATTATTAAATTTTTATACTTATTAATTTCGGATAGTAACGTATTCATCATTCTGTTTCCCTTTTCGTAATTTAAAACATCATTGACTCGCGTGGTTATCAAGGCAGTGTTCAGATTTTATTGCAAAAGGTAAAATGGAAAATTGCAATTTCAAAAAGATGCTTTTAAGAACGTTTGACAGAACTCATTATAATGTTCAATTTTTGTGGTGGGGCTAAAAATTGTATTTGGCATTGAATGGGTAAGGAGGAGGTGTCAATAAGTATCATTAATTAAAATCATTTTCAGTATATTTATCGTATTTAACCCAGCCTTTCTAAAGAATCAAGGGAGACTTCTGTGCACTCCTGCTCCAAGCCCTGGACCCCTTACTAACATTTATATAAATATTTGCTTTAGATATATAATTTTCAAAACGTGATATTTCATTTTTATGATCAGTAAGCACGAATACAGATCAAAATGATAATGTTGTACACCGTTGGATCAAAATGAAATACAGTTATCAAAGTGCAGGTGCAAAGTGGAATTAAAACGAGCACTGTTTTCTTTTATTTTAATTGTATTAATGAATTTACTAATACATTAATATAAACTCTGCTCTCTAGACTAATCCCCTTAATATATATATATCATCCACATACAGTACTGTTTCGCTGTATTACAGCTCATCAGTGCAGCCAGACAGGCAACTACCTCAAGCCAGAATCGAAACCCGACTACCTGTACGACAGTCAAAGCTTCGAACTATTACACTAATCGACAGCTGCCGTGCGGGTAGTGATTTAACGATGTTTTGACATCGTCCGAATACCTAAGCTCGATTTGTATACGCTAATGGTTTATCGTATATAACTTCCCAATATGCTCAACTCAAGATAAGGAGCATTATATATATATATATATATATATATATATATATATATATATATGCAATGCCGAGAAGAGGACCCTGGTAACTGGACAAACCTGTGTCCCTTTATCACTCATTCAGGCCTGCATCCGGAGAGCAAAGTCTAGCTGAGACTTAGGTTCCTGTATTTTTGCAAAACTACGCCAATATTATTTCTCCTAAGAGAATATCTAAAATGAATCATTTTTTAAAGGTTGCTGACCAAAAAGATGTTAATGAATATCCATGCCCCCCCTCCATGGATCACATCTACATCAGACGCTGCAGTGCACTAGACTAGATGCAGAATGGCATTATCTCACAGGACAGAAGGTTGCCATCATCATCATCATCCTATCTCTAAAGCTCTTGTAAACAAATAAACAACTAAATCTATATATATATATATATGTTTGTCTGTCTGTCTGTCTGTATGTATGTATGCATTTTTTCGGGGTCAACAGCCAACTAGCACCGTGTGTGTTTGTGTGTCTGTATGTGTGTGTTGGGTGGAGAGGGCTCCCGTAACCCGTGGTGAAGGCAACTTTTCTATGAGAAGCAAATCTCTGATTTAAAAAAACCATAAAGCGGGAGACCAGTGAGTGTGCAGTCAGCACTAACCCTATTCAGGATTTAACCGGCTTCCTCCAAAGGAGGAATTTCCATGGGCGTATGAAATTCACAAGCGGTCCCCAGTCGCATGTATATCCCTGTTAGGAGAGATGACGACGTTAGGTTTTTGCAACTTTTTGCAGGGAGGTGTCGACGTCCTCCTACATACAGCACCTGGACTTCCCAAATTGGTCACCCATTTTAGTAATGACCAGGCTCAATGTTGCTTAACCGGTGATCTGGCGGGAACCGGTGTGTCAGCGTGATTAGGAGACCAGTACCCGCATTAAGCTGGTCTGCAGTTTAACTTGTTACTGGCCATCTTGCTCTTGCTTGTTGCTAGATCTCAACATTTTGAATCGAGCTGTCGTACAAAGCTAAGACTCTGTAACATCATCTGTGTATAGATACTCCCTCAGGCATTTGTCTATTAAAATGCTCCTGTGCTGATGGAAGTCATTTTTGGGCTCATGTCTGAGGGAGTGACACTCGTCTGACAAGACGTTGCAATCATCATGTATATATGTGTGCGTGTGTATTTAGGCAACGTTCTTCTCTATGGTGTATTTCATTAAATAAAATAGACGTTTTTAGTCTATTTATTCTATTTTCAATCCTTTCCAACTTCCAAATAACATTCTTTATTTCTGGCGGGAACTGACTGATGTAATCATCATATTTACCAGAACTTTCCAATCCTTCAGGATTCGTCATCAGGGGTAGATTAATCTAACTGGTGGTTAACAATTTATAAATTAACTTTAACCAATGGAAAAAATAAAGGATTAATAATTAACCAATTTTAACTAATGTAGAAATAAAAACTTTATAAATTGTTCAAAACCAGTTAGATTACTTTATCCCACTTCGGCTTGAAATTCCGCGCAAGTTCCTGAGTTAAACAAGGTACACCTAAAGAAGGTCGGAGGCTGAATCTACTGAAATGTTGTGAAAATTACACTCAAGATGAGAATCCAAATAATACGAAACACCACTCCTCATCTCAAAAATCCAGAAAAGTATCAATTTTGATTAGCAATTTCTTAAAGAAGTATTTGATTCTTTTTGTATAACCAGTTCTTCAAATATATATATATATATACACCTTTTCAAGGGAAATAAGCTAAAAAAAAAAAAAACGATAAAAGTGCTTGATATGTTAATAGAGCGGTATATAATTTTTTAATTTTTTATTGAGCCCATAATAAATTTACATTACTGTTTCCATTGGATTTTCACCCCAGGAGATGAGGTAGAGTACCAATTTCATCGAAATTTATAGGTGGACTCACTTATAAATTCCGATGAAATTGGTACTCTACCTCATCTCCTGGGGTGAAATCCAATGGAAACAGTAATGTAAATTTATTATGGGCTCAATAAAAAATTAAAAAATTATATATATATATATATATATATATATATATATATATATATATATATATGAAATAGGGACGAAACGTTGATTATTTCATAATTTCGTTCGGTTTTTCTTTTTTCAAAATAACATAACGTCAACCATTGCTGGTACTTTTATTATATATATATATATATATATATATATATATATATATATATATATATATATATATATATATATATGTGTGTGTGTGTTTATGTGTATATATATATATGTGTGTGTGTGTGTTTATGTATATATGTGTGTATGTGTGTGTATATATGTGTGTGTGTGTGTGTTTGTATATATATATATATATATATGTATATATATATATATTATATTTACCTAGTAAACTACAATGGATATAAAATGAGAAAGATATTGTCTATCATTTTGTTTTCTGAGCAGGGTTTATTTGAACATGTTATTTATTTTAAGGATTATGCAAAGATGTCGCCATATTCTATTTCATTAAAAGTACTAAATTCTTTCCTTCTTTAAAAATGATGAAAATGTTGCAAAGAAAATGTATAAAAACAATATATATATATATATATATATATATATATATATATATATGATAAAAAACGACATTATTTTTTGTTTAACTTAATAGTAATGTTAAAAAAAATAAATATTTATAATTTTAAACTACCAGTAAAACTAAAATGTATAAACCATTCCCCACAAACATATTTTTACGCTTAACAAAATATTTGCACATTTAGTATGGGTTTCCTATGGTAATCGGGGAAAAATAGCAACTCTATATTCAGAGATTTATAAAGAATCGGGATCAGTAATTTTATCAGAATCAGGAATTATATCGGAACTGGGGAAAATATTGGAATCGTCCCACCACTACCTGAAATCAAAGTCCTTCAAATTTAGATGCCAATCTCTATTAACTTGCATCCCTACGAGGACAAAGTAAGACACAAGGTCGTTTTTTACTCCAAGGAAAATCTAGTTCTCCTGAGAAGTACACAGATTATGACAAAAAAATAAATGCCACAGTTTAAAAGGATCTCTCTTTAATTGACGGTATCGACAGAATAGATACTGCACTTTGAGTTCAGGTTGAAAACCGAAGAATTTGAAGGTCAACGTTCGAAGTCAGTCCCCAAACTCATAATTCCAAATTTTGCGAGGACATTAGCAGTTTCAAGCAGGTACTATTTATGAATACGCTTTTATGGAAATCGCCCCGGACAAAGCATGAAGCGACTAGATGTAGGAAGTTAAAAAAAATAGTACTTCACGGTCAAAAACTTGCTAACGATAAGTGTTAGGTGGAATAGATTCTGACCCAGAAAACAACAATTCTCCTCCCTTTGTCAGAAACATCGCTCACGGAATGGGTGGTCTTAAGGACAAAATAATGGGAGCGATAATTACAAGGATTCCAACAATAAATCCATGGTCAACTTTTTACTCTGATTAATAAAATTTATTGCGATGCGAACATGTTTGATTTCTTTGTATTCTTCGAAAACGCTTATAAGGTTTTCGGGCGACCTACTATAAACACAGAAGAATAGCGAATGTTATTCTTGACTTACTTTAAAACTTACCAAGCATTTTTCCAGGAGAGATCCCGCGGAGAGTAAAGAAAGAAGGGTAATACTTTTTCCAGAGACACTTCTGATTTTGACAATGGAGCATCATATGGGGGACATGTTTTTTCTCTTTCTTCTTTCTATGTTTATTTATTTTATGGAAATCAACAGGACTAGGGTGACTGAGATGGCATAAAATAAACAATAAGGTGCTTAATGTTCACTATTATGAAATGAAAGCCATCACGACTTTCGGCTTAACCTGTTACTACATGAGAAAAAATGTGCAATTTTTTTTAAGAAAAAAAATTTTTTTTTTAAATGGAGAAACAAAGAATTATTATTTGGATTATTCGGACTTCTGTTCTCATCTTGAATGTTATTCGAAGAACGTTTGCGTCAATGACGATCTTCACGTGTATCTGCAGAGACCCGAGACATAATGGTTGGTTGGTTGTTTTACGGCATATCAACCCTTTTCGGGTTACTTAATGCTGAATCCAGTGATTTTGAAGAACAATTTTTTAATCTATATGTCTATAGAAGTGAAAGCGTCTGTCTGCGCGCGCGCGTGCGTGTGTGTGTGTGTACATTTCTCTACGCAATAACTCTGTCAATTTCAGGTCTACAGACTCGAAATTTGATATACAGGGAAGTGAGATTTGAGAAAATCTTTGTAATTGGTTTTCGGCCAGAAATTGGGCTGTTAAGGGGTCAAAGTTCAAGGAAAACTCTACCAAACTCCTCCGACAATTTTGGGTCTATACACTTGAAATTTTAGATATAGGTTCCTTGGACATGGACCTAACTTAATACCTTGATTTGAGTCCAAAAGAATAAATGCTAAGGGGTCATAATAGGGGTCAAGATTTAAAAATATTGACCGGTTTTTTTTTGTTTTGTTTTTTGCTCAACATTCACCTCCAAACACCCGGGCAACGCCGGGCTGAAATGCTAGTAGTATATATTTGTTATTGTTTTTTTTTAATTATTATTCAAGTCGGTTTCTATTTAACCCATAGTTGGGACCCTAACAGGGACTATCACTCCAGGTCAGAGTGGACTTGAAAGAAATAGAAATTACAAGGTGGCTCCACACTCCTCAAAGCCCGCAAGCTGGGGCCTCACTATCGGATATAGTTTAAGGTCATATCCAGGACCCCCGAGCCATAATGGATAAAGTAGTTGATAAAATTCAGTTTATATGATATTCTTCTGACAGTTGAAGGTTCGATCCTTAGTGTGGGCGGCAAGAAGAATACAACTACTAATTATTTCAGATTTTTTTTTTGCCAATAATAACTGACAGAACGAGAGGATGCCACTCCCGTGAATTAAATAAAAGTGTTCTGTTGAAAAAATCCGGGCAGATTCCGGAGTTCACCAAAAAGATTCCTGGGTTTTACAATATACACCTTGAAAGAAAGTCGGAGGTTACATCGACCGACACGTTGTGCAAGTAACACCCAATTCAATTAACACTAATTATCGATACTCATCTAAAAAAGAAAAAAATTCAGAAAGGCAAAGCATGTTTATAAAATGTGAATGATTTCAAAATTTTAGTGTTAGAAGAAATCTTCTTTTTAAATTGTTCAAAGTATTTGCAAACATTTCCTTTCGCATAAATATACACACCACAAAAAAATGATCCCCAATGCTTTTACTGAGAAATGCAGTTAGCCGTTAATCAACGTAAACTGATCAGTGAAAAATAAAAAAGAGGTGGGTACACTGAGCGTTTGAGTTTAGATGAGCTGACTCACATAACGAAGCAATGATTGGTCAATCCATGGGGTTCTTAAATTTTCAACAACACCGACAGACTCATCTATGAGTATCCTCTAAATCCTAATAAAGTCACCTAAATAATTTATTTATTTAAAGTTTCGTTATTTTTGATATTTTGTTGTTTTAGGTATCCACCAGCATCTTAATAATTATAAAACTCTGTGGACCGCCAGGGCGTTCTTGCTTGCTTGCTTGAATCTTAAAGATGTGTGCGTATATATATATATATATACATATATATATATATATATATATATATATATATATATATATATATTAGATTTGTGCAAAAACAAAATCGTTTTCTCACATATATTAGTTTTATATATGAGTAGCAAGGGGTACCCGGCGTTGCCCGGGTGTTTGTAGGTGTGTGTGAAAAAAAAACAGGTGCCCGTGAAAAAAAAAAACGAAGCTTTGCGACACGCAGTTGAAAAATCTACTTTTTGATTGTATTTGAAAGATTAAGGATTAAACTTGATTTCCACGAGGGAAAAAATATTTGTACATGTGAAAAAAAGTTATGAAAATATTTTCACGGCGAGCTACCAAATTCAACTAAATTTTGAAGTTAAATAAATTCATTGTAAAAATCCTTTAGAAGATAAATATTAGTTTTCTGGTTCTATTTCAAAGATAATTACTAAAATAAAGTCCTAAGATACTGAATTAATAAAAAAAAAAAAACACCTTTTTTTGTACAAAACAAATTAATTGGCCCAAAAACCCGAGTGATTCTGCCGTTCGCAAAACGCAACAAACTAAAATTTTCTAAACACGGAAAATACGAAGGTCCAACATTTCAGGCAGTCGAAAGACTGTGAAAATGATGTCATGTAATTAAAAGGGAGGAAGAGTGTGATAGTTTTCTTTTTTCCCAGATGTGCATCAGTACATTCCTATTCTGAACGTTTTTATAATTTTTTTCCATTTTTTTAATGTAATTATTTTTCTATGTTCCTGTTTTTAAATTATTTTTTTTTTAATTATTGTTCAATATTACATAAAAATTATGTTACGTCGAAAGTTTCACATTCTTGCGAGCAAGGAAATTATTAAAATGATGCATATAAAAATTATGCGAAACTTGTAATTTAAAAAAAAAAAGCAAAAATATTTTTTGCAATTATAATTTTTTTGTGAAAATATTAAATAAGCAATGCTTAATACAATGGTAATATCGGTAGTTTGAGAAATTAATTTTTCTTCGAGTTATATAGAATTCATTATTACGGATTTAGGGGCCTTTTTCGTAATGTTCCTATAAAACTTATTTTATTTTATTTTATTGTTACAAATTACGATGCTTTATTTATATAAAAAAAGCAAAAATTCTTGCGTATTTTATTTACTACTGAAAACCATAAAGGTATTTTTTGTTTAAACAAAATAATACATTTCCACTATGGTTTAAATAAAGATAATTAATTAATCATATTCCGCGATTATTATTTGATAAATACTGAAAATCTAATTAAAATTGGTTAATTTCCTGATTTTGGGTGATTTTTTTAAGTAAAGGGAAGGGTCAAAATGTGTAAACATCGGCATTCATTTTTGCCCGTATCTACTATTTAAAGTAAATAGGGAAATAAAAAAAAAACTTGGATAAATGGGTGTCGCATAAATGGAACGATAAAAAAAAAACATCGTTGTTTTGAAGTATCTTCTATGCTTTTTCTGCGCAAAGAAAAACGACCGACCCATTTATCGAGCAGGTGGTGACGTGTGATGAGAAGTGGAACGTTTACAACAACCGGCAACGTTCGGCACAGTGGTTGGATGCTGAAGCAGTTTCTCAACATTTCCCGAAGCCGAAATTGCACCATAAAAATGTTATGGTGACTGTTTGGTGGTCTGCGGCCGGTCTCATCCATCACAGCTTCTTGAATCCAGGCAAAACAATTACGGCGGAGAGATACTGCCGACAAATTGACAAAATGCACCAGAAATTCCAACGTATGTGCCCGAGATTGATCAATATAAAGGGCCAATTCTTCTCGATGACAACGCTCGCCCACGTGTTGTTCAGAAGCTGAACGAATTGGGCTACGAGACTCTGCCTCATCCGCCATATTCACCGGGCCTCTCGCCCACCGATTATCACTTTTTTAAGCATCTCAACAACTTTCTGCGCGAAAAATGCTTCAAAAGCCGAGATGATGAATCGACCTTCAATGACTTCCAGAACTTCGGATTTCTAAGCTAATGGGATAAATAAACTGGTTTTTCGTTGCCAATAAAATATGTCGATTCTAATGGTGCTTATTTCGATTAATAAAGTTTATTATGAAAGGAGGTATGATCTTTTGAAGTTGAACGTCAAAAAATGACATTATTTTTACACCAACCTGATATATATATATATATATATATATATATATATATATATATATATATATATATATATATAGTAAATTATAAAATATATATGGCGATTAAGCTACATTGAATATTCCGCGTTTCATCCACTCTAGGACACTTCAGGCTTATTCGCCATATATATTTTATAACTTACTAACTAGCTCTACCTAAGTATTGAGCACTTTTAAAGTAAATACTTAAAGTTTACGCATAAATCTATACTTTCGTATATTAATTTTATGTGAGTAAATTAAGTGTATATATATATATATATATATATATATATATATATATATATATTGTGTACAGAAAGTTGTTAGTTGAGACAGGTCATTGGTACCGTCGGTTTCAAGCCCGATAATAAGGCCCGTTTAAGGTATCCTTATCAAGCTCTCTTCAGCCAATATTCTTCGCTTGAAACCGACGGTACCAATGACCTGTCTCAACTAACAACTTTCTGTACACAAAATATAAGTATGCTCTTAAAATTTGGATTTTCCTTTTAATTGAGCACTCTGCTGGAATTCTTTTTCCAAAAAAAACTAACCATATATATATATATATATATATATATATATATATATATATATTATTCCATTTCCACCCCAAACAAGGCACGGTGCCACTTTGATGTAAGAGGCTACTGTCGGGGGTATGAGTTACAGGGATACTATGTAGGGAGATTAGAAGCAAGATGTCTGTTCACATTACACTTGAACTTCTGCATGTCAGTACAGTTGGGAAAGTAGGAACCCGGAAGGGAGTTCCAAAGTCTAGCAATTCTGGGGAATAAACTATTGTAGTAGAAGGCTTTCTTACATCTAGGGATCTCTACTGTGTAGGGGTGGGATTTTGCTGCTTGTCAGGTTTGTTGGGGATGCTTACGTCGAGGGGCTACAAGGGCTTCTCGTTCTTGAGAACATCTACCATTAAAATACTTGTAGAACAGGCAGAGGGATGTAACATTTCAGTGATGCGACAGAGGTTGCAGCCTAGATGACAGTTCAGGACCTATCAGGTTGGCGACTCTTTTGAACCCTGTGAGAGACTAGTAGCAAATGCACCAGCCTAAGTGTGACAACAATACTCGATGCATGGGCAAATTGTGGCGTTGTAAAGGTACAGGATATTGCAAGCGTGAGTAACATTCTAGCACGGTAGAGAGAGCCCACCTTCCTCGCAGCAGCCCTGGTAATGCTCTCAATGTATCTCTTCCAACTAACGTTCGATGTGAACTTTAAGCAAAGAGTTTGAAAGAAGTACTTTCAGGTAATGTATCTTCAGCTATCGCTATTGGTGGTTGAGAAGGGATCTTGTGATTATTGAAGGAAACAAGCTTAGTCTTAGCAGTATTGAATGTGACCATCAATGTTTGCCTCATTCTACTACAGATTGGAGATCTTCCTGTAGTGTTTCTGCCATTTCCTTAGATATTTGTTCATTTGTTTTCCACTCGTGCCTGTTATAGAGCACTGTGTCATCAGTAAATATACCTATCTCAGAGACAATTTTATCGGGAATATTTATGATTATTAAGAATAATAAAGGTCTAAGAATAGACCCCTGAAGTCCACCCACATTTATATCATATTGTTTGGATGCACGACGTTGAGGACAACCTGGATTCTTCTCTTACTTAAGAAGGATTTAATTATGTTTAGTATTCATCCAATGATACCGTATGATCTGATTTTCCTGAGAAGACCATCGTGTGATACCCTGTCAAAAGCCTTAGATATATCTAGGGCTACCACTCTACCCTCCCCTGTTTTGTGCAGTGTATATTTTCTAGGGCGACAATTTCATCGTTCCGCCCTGTAATTTACTAATATTTCACTTGAATATTCGCAATGTAGTTGTCTATGCATGAATGTTTATTGAAATATCTTCATTCTTTTATGAAAGATAAACAGACTTTTTTTCTTTGAAAAGCACATGACTTTGTACATTTAAACTGCCGAATAAAATTTTAAATATAGGCCGTTGTTTCTGCGACACAATTTCATGACATGAAAAGAATTCAGATTAGAATTATTCCGATTATCGAAATTCGGAAAACTTATTTCTTTTCTAGTTGCTTCTATTTTTAAGAAATACTAGAATTTAACAAAGGCTGCAACATGAAAGTGACGGAAAGTATTTTTCTTTTTTCGGCGAATTTCTTGCAACAATACTAGTGTTTCTAAATACGATATAGAGTGAAGGTTGGGTAATGTAATGAATGCTGGCGCTTATCGCCTTATCTAGTTTCAAATCCAGTCGGATCTCTTGAGGTTATTTACACTTTAATATCATAAAAAAACGGTACGATGAACACGTCTGCCAAGTTAGTTATGGGTAAAGAATAAACTTGTGTCGATTGAATTGTTTATAACAGGTACTGTATTTCAGCATAAAACTGTCCCTCCACCCTGCTAATAAAAGGCTGACATGCTGTAAAACAGACAGACGAGAGCAAACTAAACTAATAATATTCAATCTGAAGAGACGCACGTGCACATAGCTGAATGACCTGGATGTTGAAGAGACTACACAACTTAAGCTATGGACCTAGAGAAGTTTTATTTGTGCGCAGTTCAACTACAATTAGAGGCAGAATGATGAAGATAGCAGACAATGTATATAATAATGACTATAATGATGATAAGGGGTAGAAGAAGTACGGAAAAGGGGGGAGGTGGAAGATGATTTACAGTAGAATCCCGGTATACGGTGGCCCTAGTATACGTTTTTTCAGGTTACGTTGTGGAAGACCATGTTTTTCCCGGCCCCGCCTTACGGTGTTGTTTATAATATCATTTGATTATATACATGTGTATCATATATATATATATATATATATATATATATATATATATAGAGAGAGAGAGAGAGAGAGAGAGCGAGAGAGAGAGAGAGAGGAGTCACCACTTATCAAGGCCCAGAGGTCACTCGAGGATAAGGGTTTTTGAGTGTACAGTAGTTAATGGGATAATATCGTAGTAATTGTTGATAGTGGAAATTTGGTAAACTGGATTACTTAAGGGGCGTTTAATCAAGAATTTGTTTAAGTTGGACTTGAAGATTATCAAATTGTAGTCAGCTGGAAAACAGGCAAACGGAACAGAGTTCTGCAGTCATCTCAGAAAGAAGTATTGTTCATGGAATCTACATTTAGGTTTAAGCACAGATAAAGAGTGGGGGAAATTATTAACAGTGATTGCAGCTAGACGAGTGTTTTCAGAAAAAGTTTATATATATATATATACTATATATATATATATATATACCATATATATATATATACTATATACATACTATATATATATACTATATGATATATATATACTATATATATATTATATATATACTATATATATACTATATATATATACTATATATATACTATATACTATATATATATACTATATATATATACTATATGTTATATATATATACTATATGTTATATATATATACTATATGTTATATATATATATATATATATACTATATATATATATACTATATATAAATATATATATATATATATATATATAATATATATATATATATATATATATATATATATATATATATATATATACTAGAATACACGAGAAATCGTCTATATATTAATACGATAGCGTCTGTGTTATTTTGTGTGTCACGCTTACATCTTTTTTTCTTCCAAGTGACTTGTTTAATTGTTATGACCTTATATTTCTTGGAGTTAATAATTTTACCAATAATTCTTCATAATCGGTTTCGGTTTCTATTATAGCTGAAGGAACTCAAATTTTCCAGCAGCCGTGCGGTTTTATCTTTGTACTTCGTAAGTTTTGGTTTCGTTTTTGATTCAAACTGATGCACCCTAGTCACATGGATATATATTTTTTAGTTTTGAAATCAAAACTTTATAATATATAAGAATCGATAGAAAATTTACTCTACGATAATAAATACGAAATCTGCATTAATTAAAATATCATATTTAAGCGTATTTTACGACCAGGCTACGCCGAGTCTCACTGCCAGCTTAGATAAATATGTCAGCAGTTTTAACAAAAGATCTACAACAATATCAGGGCGTCATCATTTATAGTGAACATCCACAGAATGCCGACATCAATACGTATGAATGTGTCCGCTGTTGAATTTCCACAGGTCCCGCTGATATACAGAATATTAAATAAAACTCGCTCTAATATCACACGCACGCACAGAGAGAGAGAGAGAGAGAGAGAGAGAGAGAGAGAGAGAGAGAGAGAGAGAGAGTTTGCAATAGTGTTGGAGTAGTCCATTTTATATCCTTTCATAGCAGATAAGAAAGAAGTGAACAAAGAAAAGTAAACTGCGAAAAACATGAAAAAAAAAAACTAGAGGAACTGGACAAAGAGAAAGAGGGTAAGACATCAAAGCGAAAACTAGAAAAGATCAGTGTATGGAATCTTAGTCTTGGAAAGTGTCATGCTCAGCAACTCTGTTGCTGCTCTAGCGGCTATGATAAATGAAAAAACTAATAATGTAGAGATGGGGAGAGATCGAAGAATAAAGGGAAGGAAAAGAGAGAAGACGACGAAGAGAGGTTAAAAATGATAAGAATTAAAGAAGAGAACAAGTAAATGGATGGAGGGGAAAGTGGGAAAACTAAAAATAACATAATGTAAAGAGTGAGTTGGGGAGGGGGAGTGTGAAACCTCTTAATGATGATGAGGAAAAGTAGTTGGGGAAGTAAATAGGAGGAAAAGGGGGAAATAAGAATATAGTTTTAAAAAATGATAACGACGAGGAATAAGATGAAGGGGGATGCGAACACTTTAAATAATAATAATAATAATAATAATAATAATAATAATAATAATAATAATATATATAATAATAATAATAAGAAGAAGAAGAAGAGAATGAAGGAGAAAAAGTAGGTCAAAATCATAACAGAAAGGTGGGGAAGAAAGAAGAAGAATACAAGAAGTTAACAAATTTACCGAATTTCCATTACTAACGATTACTATATTGTCCAAATGACTAATATACACTCTTTAACCCTTATCTTCGAGTGGCCGCTGGGCCTTGATAAGTGGTGATCTCTATGTAACAAAAAAAATGAGATAAAGAGAGGATGAAGAAAAGAAAACACCATAGACAAGAAGAGCAGTAACCACAAGATGATGATGAAGAAAAAGAAGAAATTAAGAAAAGAAGACGGGTAAACAAGAATAAAAACAATGAAGAAGAAGAAGAAGAAGAAGAAGAAGAAGAAGAAAGTAGAGAAGGACGTCCGATCATAATCCTATC
>NC_136484.1:64579284-64779284 GCF_053919585.1 Euprymna scolopes | reverse complement strand
GCAGAGACAGGCTCACAACGTCTCTTCTGTGGGAAAGAAGTTGCAGGGAAAGAAAAGGGCCTCACCCACTAAGCAACGAAGTCTATTTCGAACACTGTCAAGGCAGGATAAGCTGTTTCTAGCAGCTCTTGCCCAGATATGGCGACAGTACTCCATCGTTGGCCGTACCTGGCTTTTATATAGATAACGAATTGCATCAGGAGTGAAATATCTACTGGAGCGGTAGAAGGATCCCACCATTTTCGCAGGAACCTTGACAATGTATTTGATATACATGTTCCATTTCAGGTCAGGAGTAAAGGTCAAGCCCAGAAGCTTAAAATGATACCAGTTTCGTCATGTTCCGACACGTCTGTCGGAAGTTTTTGCGAGACACACAAACACACACACACACACACATATATTTTGCCCTTTATATATAGAGATGAGAATCTATAATAATATGAGAGACGTGTATGTGTGTTGGTGTGTCTGCTAATTTTAGTCTATAAGACATAGGAACATGACATTTTGTAAGTATTATTACAAATTATTATAAAAGAGTCCATATTTATTTTTTTCTTTATAAAGTGTTAAAAATAAAAAGTAAAGTGGTCGTCTATAGGCTCCCTTTTCATCAGCAACTAAACTGAGATGTAGAGGAGGGCACTCTCTACATCTTTTGATAACAATTGCAAATCATATTGCGCTATTGCAACAGCCATTAACCATTTATTACTTACTGATAAAGGCAGTTGACTTTCTCTGAAGTTTGCATGGCAATAAGCTTTCCTAAGATGACAATGCTCGCCATGCTTTCTCAGTGGAGGTTTGATTGTGACATTCAAGCTGTAGTAACACTATTGCTCTTCCTAACAGGCAAGCCTTTTGCAAAATTTGAAAAGAAATTGTCTTGACAATCTGATTAAGCCCTTTATGGTGGCTTTTTGTTATGGTCCCAAGCGTTTCAATCACAATGGGAATCACCTTGACTTTCTTACAGTTCGAGGTGTTCGCATTGTATTATTATTATTGTTGTTTCATGGCAGTCTCAACTTTCTGATACTTTTATTTATTTATTTATTTATTTATTCTCAGCTTTGATTTAGACATTCAAGCTGTACCTTAACACTTGCGCTGTTCCCAACAGGCAAACCTTTTGTAAAATTGTAAAAGAAATTGTCTTGTCAATCTGATTAAGCCGTTTATGGTGGCTTTTTTCTTGTTATGACCCCCAGCGTTCCAATTACAATGGGAATCACCTCGACTTCTTTATATTTATAGAGTCTAACTAATTCCCATTTCAGATCTTGGAATTTTTTTTTTCTTGTTCTTTCTCCTGCACTCTGGTATCAAAAGGGCAGACTACGTCAATGATCGAGCAAGTTCTCTTGTTTTTATTTAGTAAAATTGTGTCAGGTCTGGAGTGTTCAAGGACCTTATCAGTTTGTATGTGCATATCACAAAGAAGTTTGACACTGTCGTTTTCCTGAACCAATTCTGTTTTATGTTCAGACAGCTTATTATGGTCTAATCTGTAGAGTTTGCATATATTCCTGAGCGACTTTGTCGTGTCTCAATTTTTTTATATTGATGTTGAGCTAGCATAGGACATTCTGATACAATATGCGTTAATGTTTCTTCCTTTTCCTTACACAGTCTGCTCATCGGTGATTCTGCAGTTTTGTCGATTTAGTATTTGATGGATCTAGTGTGAGTGGGTTTTTCCTGGGCTGCCATTAATGTGCTCTTAGTTTTAAGATCTACTCTGACCATCGAATTCCATCTATCGTTATCTCTAAATTCAGTATTCTTAAAGAATACACTGTGCAGTTTCGTTACAAATAATTTTCCTCTCTCTCTCTCTCTCTCTCTCTCTCTCTCTCTCTCTCTCTCTCTCCTTCTCTCTCTCTCTCTCTCTTGTAATCTCTGACTCTTCTTCTCTCCAGGTTTTATTATCGTTTCTCTTTTCCCACTTCATGTAGGAGACTTTCATGGTTTTCAGAAGTATTATTATTATTATTATTATTATTATTATTATTATTTAAAGACTTTGGTTGTAACAGAGTAAAACAGAAACAAAGGCCATACTCTTAAATAAAGTAACACATGAAACCAAATAAACAATGGTACTTTAGAGTACTCTTAAAGTTCCTTATTGAAATAAACCAAAGAAGGGACCAAAGAATGCTTCTTTTTTGAGAAGGGCCAATTTCTTTGAAACATGGTATTTCTTAAGTTGTATTAAGACACACACACATATACACAAAAGACCTGTTCACAGAAAAGGCAAGTGAAAATGGAGAAAAAAAAACAAGAGATAAAAGAACACCAACAAAAAAATAAAACAAAAGAAGGGAGAAAAAATAGTGAAAACATGGAGTACTGTTTCTTATACAATTAATTGATACACTATACGTCTGGAAAATGGACTTGGCCTATCGAGTTGCGAACTCAAAATGTACAAGCGTTTGTTTTGTGCAAGGAACTCTGAGTACACCTTGTTATGTTATTCACAGAAAAAATAAATGTCTCATAATCTTAATTAAGCAGGTGTTTGATGTTTTTTTTTTTTCTGCCAGAGGAAAACCTTCCAAAATTCAAAGATCTAATTTGAAGTATTCTTTAAAATAAAAAGATGTCATTTATGGTGGTCTATAAGGAATATGTCTGGAGTTGATTTACACGCATTAAAAAAACAAACAAATAAGAATTCATATCCATTTTTGCTTAAAATGCTAATTGATTTGATGCGACTGGGAAATTTCTTTCACACTGTGCTTGTAAAACGAACACCCAGTTTTGATCTTTGGCTTTTTTGTCCAAAAGCAAAGTATATAGACATTAATATTCATGAAAAATATTTTTTTAACCATTTGAGAAAGTTCAAGTAAGATTGCCTCTGGTGTAAATGTGGTATAATGGTGATTGGTGATTCTAATTGAGTAGGATAGACATTAAGTTATTGTGACTAAAGATGATCAACACACATATTTGCGTCATAGTTTTGAATGGCCTTGTGCCTTATTTGTTTAAAATGTAATCGTTGGTTTTGGGCCGAAAATTTAGCTGCCAAGGAGTCAAAGTTAAAAGGATTTGACCTTTGCGGTCTCTAGCAAACTATTCAGCAAATTTTTGGTCTGAACATTTGAAATTTTACATAAAGGGTATTCAGACATGCAGCAAGCTTTTAAATCAGTTTTCAGGCGAAAATTGCCTGCCTAGATGTCAAAATTGAAAGACTTTTTTTGAAAGAGACTCTACCAAACTCCGCCAATTTTGGATCTAAACACTTGAAATTTTAGATGTAGGCTACCTGGACATGAGTCAATTTTTTTAATATATGTATATGTATGCACATAAAGTTATCAACAGTACATACGGCCCGAGCAAAGCCGGGCTGAACTACTAGTAATTAACAAAAGAAGTATAGGGACAAAAGTATGTTGCAGAAGTACACGTAATGATTATGAGGTTATAACTGCCACTAATTGCAGTATTTACTTCCTTTCTGCCACATAAACGTGTGTCACATCTGTATGGGAAGAGTTAAGCTAGAACCCCTAAAAGAAGCAGCACTCTAGCCTTTCAAAAATTGCCTTGGCAGTCCCCTTAGCATTCTCAAGTCAGGGGGCCTCAGAAAACAAGCAATAAACTTACTCCACCTAAAAAAACGGCAGGTAAGACCTGAAAGGGTGTATTTCTTCGGACTTCCTAGAACGAATGCCTTAGCCTGCCAGAAAAAAGATCACCAAAATGTCCCAGTTTCTACTGGACTGACTACCTAGATACAAACGTCAACTGGCATGTGTCTGAGATCATGTTCAAGTGACAAGTAAATGTAATGCTCTGGTCTTTCAAAATTAAAAATTAAAATGTCGGCATTCTCCAGTCAAGACAGTAAGAAATACCCTTCAGAATGAATGCTTTAACTGGCCAGATATATGCTAAGAAAATTGCACAATTTCTGGTGGACTGGATTGGAGCCTTAACTACGATTATAGCCAAATGGCAAATGAATCCCATAAAGTGCTTCCTCAACGTTTAGATGCATTTATTGTCTCCATTCCTGAAAAGAGTAGATCAGCTTATCCTATAACACAAATAGAATAAATGAACAAATTTATTTAGAACTAGCAGGACCTGTTAACCAGCATTGCCCGATGGTAGCATGCACCCTCCGCCCCCTGCATAAAAATTTCAAATACGGCTGTTTGTCTGTTTGTTTGTTTTTTTGTTGGCCAAATATTACATTTTTAAAGTCTGTACTGCCAAAATAGCCTAATTAATTTTATTTTTTTAATAAGTGTAATAATAATATGTACCTCCAACACCCGCCACAGCTTTAACCCCACCCCTGTATGTAACACTATGTAAGTATAACGTATTATTATCATCGTAACTTCTTTACCATTTAAAAGAAGAAGCTTTAAATAAACTTATTTAGAATATTTATCTATATAAACCCAAGTACGTCCAAGGATGGAATACTGTTGCCATATCTGGGCAGGAGCTGCTAAAAACAGCCTATCCTGCCTTGACAGAGTACAAAATAGACTTCGTGGTTTAGTTGGGGATGCCCTTTTCTCTACCCTGCAACCTCTCTCCCACAGAAGAGACGTTGCGAGCCTGTCCTTGTTTTATCGTTATTTCCATGGCAGATGCTCGTCTAAACTCCAATCTCTGGTCCCCCCTCGCCAAACTTTCACGAAAAACACCCGTCTAGCTGAATCCATTGTGATAAATTTCCCCCACTCTATATCTGTGCCTAAATCAAAACGCGGATTCCATGAACAAAGCTTCTTTCTTAGAACTGCACGCCTGTGGAACTCTGTTCCGTCTGCCTGCTTCCCTCCGGACTACAACTGGGATGTCTTCAAGTCCAATGTTAACAAATTCCTAATGAACCGCCCCCTTAAGTAAACACTTCATCAAATCTCCACACTAACGTAATGTACTTGCAATAACCCTTATCCCTGAGTGGCTTCCGGGCCTTGATAAGTGGTGATCACTGTGTAAAATATATATATATATATTATATATATATATATATATATATATATATAAAGAAGGAAAAATTAAGTTTGCAAGCCAAAAGCTGCTGTAACTTTTAAGCAAATGTAAACACTAACATTTATGTAGCAATTCCAACCAAATAAAAAGCTCAATACAACCAAAATAGGAAATAGAGCTTGTTATAGAAGAACACAATTTAAGGCTGTAAATTATATGATTACATAAGTATATTGTTCGACAGAATACTCAAATAAGAAATATTAAAATTTCCTTTATCCGAAGAGTTTCAAAGAAATGCGTTTTCTTATACAAGGAAACATATTAGCAAATGAATATTATATCGAAGCTATAAATTTGCTGCTAATAGCATAAATTGAAACAACATTATATGAAAACTAGTACCAGTACCAGCAAATTCATAATATTCATTTGCTAATATATTTCCTTTGATGAAAAGAATGCATTTCTTTGAAACTCCACAGATTAAGGAAATTTTAATATTTCTTATTTGAGTACCTAGTCAAACAATAAATTCTTGGGAAGTCTAAATAGCAGTCTTAAATTGTATTCTTTATATATATATATATATATATATATATATATATATATATATATATATATATATAACATACATATAAATATATATATATGTGTGTGTGTATGTATATACACCATATATTTTGGTTGGTTGTTTTTGTTTTATGGCATATCAACCCTTTTCAGGTTATTTAATGCCGAATCCAGTGATTTTGAAGAACAATTTTTTAATAGAATATATTTGTTTTTTTTCAAGTCCGTTTCTATTTAACTCATAGTTGGGACCCTAACAGGTACTACCAATCTGGGTCAATGTGGACCTGGGAGCAATAGCAATTAAAGGGTGGCTCCACACTCCCGAAAGCCCGCAAGCTGGGGCCCTCACCATCGGATATAGTTTAAGGTCATATCCAGAACCTACACCGTATATAATGATATATATATATATATATATATATATATATATATATATATATATATATATATATATATACACACACACACAAACACATATTATACCATATATAATGATATTTGAAATCAGTTAGTATCAAATCTCCATTACATTTAGCATTCTAGCAAATCATTCCCTCATTGCTGAATATTGAATGTCCCATTAGCAAAGGTTTGCATTGAAATATTTAACTGACACTTAACTATGAGAGCAGATCAAACAAATTTTAGGTTCTGGATGTTCTGTGACTTCAAAATGGATTCTTTAGCAATAGAAGTGGCAGGAAATGGCGACTCACTTAATGGGAATCTTATTCTTAAGAGTTTGGACATGTCGTTGTTACAAAACAAATCTGAATATTGCCGGGAATGTCTCTCATTATTTATTTCCCTAGCGCTTGGCGGGATGATGTGACTAGAGAGTTGGAAAGTAGGATTGTGGAGCCAGCATTCTAGAGAAAGAGCACTCTGGCCTGTATAAATGCCTGGGCAGTTCCATTGGTATTCTCAGGAAGGTACGCCTATAAACTCGCCTCTTTTCAAAGGTAGAACCCGCGAGAGTAAACCTCCTAGAACTGCTCAGGGCTAAAACCATACCTCAATCAACAATGAAAAGGTTATTTCAGTAATGGCTTAGGTTCTGTTGCCTTTTGTAGTGAGTGACATTTTACTCTTGTATGTAACCCTCCCTATTTTGTATGTGAGACTATTTCTGAGATGGAATATTGCTATTGTTTACATGTTTTAAACAGTTTTACTCATCTTGTTTGGTTCCAGCCGTTTTACTCTGCAGGATTCTTTGCTGGAGACAATAGTACCCGTATAGTATAATACATAGTAATACACCACAACAAGAATAAGCCTCCTAATTGTTAGTAAGAATATAAATGCTAAGTAATGATCAGTTCTGGAAGTTGAAGGTTTGATTCACAGTATGGGCGATATCAAGAAAACAGTTATAAATTACTTAAGACTTCTACATGGCTGATGGAACAAGAGCAAACAACCCTTGTGGATTTTATTTTCTGTTTTTGTTCAAAATTCGGATTCCCGAGTTCGATGTAAAGATTTCTGAGTTCAATCAAGTGCACCTGAAAAAAGGCAGAAGTTTTATCATCCAAAATGTTGTTGGAATATCATGATGAAAACAAATATTTTTATTTTTTTTTACTCCATTTTCACCCCAAACAAGGCACAGTGCCACTTTGATATAGTGGACTACTATCAGAAACATAAGTTGCAGGGATACTATGTTGGGAGTTGAGCAGCAAAATGTCTGTTCACATTATACTTGAATTACTGCATGTCAGTACAGTTGGGAAAACAGGAACCCGGAAGGGAATTCCAAAGTCTAGTAGTTCTTGGGAATAAACTATTAGAGTAGAAGGTTTTCTTACATCTAGGGATCTCTGCTGTGTAGGGGTGGCACTTTGCTACTTGTTGCATTTGCCGGGGGTATTTACGTCGAGGGGGCACAAGTGTCTGCAGTTCGTCAGAGCATTCACCATTAAAATATTTGTAAAACAGGTAGAGGGATGCAACATGTCGTCGATGGAACAAAGGTTGAAGATAACAGTTCAGGACCTATCAGGTTGGCGACTCTCTTTTGAACCCTGACCAGGAATGAGAGACTAATAGCAGATGCACCAGCCTAAATGTGACCACAATACATGAGCGAATGATAGCCCATAGAGGTACAGGATACTTTCAGGGATAAGTAACTTTCTAGCACAGTAGAGCGAGCCCACCTTTTTCGCAGCAGCCTTGGCAATGCTCTTGATGTATCTCTTCCAACTCATGTTCCCTCCTTTGAATGATAAGCCGAGGAGTTTGAATGAAGTACTTTCAGGTAATGTATCATTAGCCATAGCTATTGGTGGTTGAGAATGTTTCTCGTAATTATTAAAGGAAACAAGCTTAGTCTTGGCAGCATTGAACATTAGCATCCATAATAATCTAAATCATACGCAATAGTAATCTTCTAGAAATTTCAAATGGAATATTTTATTGAATTTTCTAGGGAAACTGTTCTCATTCTGTAATTCATGTGTTTGCAGTGATATTGGTCTCAGATATGTGAAAATTAATTTTAAAAAATTATGTGCAATTATGTAAAAAGCTTAATTAAACAAGACAATGGAAAATTCCTTTAAAGGTCAAGTTAGAAATTAGGTTGACGTGTACAAGAAGTTGCATCACGGGCGGAAGTCTCTTGTAGAGAAGATAAGTAGTTCCGGTCTCTTCGAACTTCATTCTCACAGTGAACAAACATCTGTTTGTATTTAGACCTACAAATGTTAGGACGAAATGATGTAACGTGAACCAACATCTTGCTGCCCAAATCCCTACATAGTATCCCAGTAGTTGTTGCCCCTGATAGTAGCCCCCCTACACCAAAGTGGCAATTGCCTTGTTTGGGGTGAAAATGTAATTTTAAAAAATGTACTTCATCTAAATGTACGTGAAATTTCTGTAAAGAGTAAATAAATTTCAAAGAAAATATTGGAGTTATTTGCCGTCCTTTTAACTGCTTTAATTATTCCAACTATTAAAAGAAAAAATTAAAACAATACCTCCATAACTGCTACATCATCATTCTAAGAGATTTGACTTTCCATTAAGCAACTGCTTATATGTCAAATTGACGAACAGCCGATTCTGTCCATAAATTGTTTCAATTGTTTACAATGGCAGTCGTAAACCTCTTCACTATATCATATTAGTTCATTTTTTAAGTTTCTTTAGAAAGGATCAACTCACAAGTTCACAAAGTAGAAGTCACCCTAGAATGTCTGTTAACTAATATATTCATTAATTTTACTATTAACGTATAGGGAAATCTAATATGACTTTTTTCTCTTATTTATAAATCATCCTGGTTTTCCCTCGTAATAGATGGAAGATTTTTCAGCATCACAATATTAAGCGTTTTCATAATATTAATCTTTTTCAGCATCCACAATATTAATTTATACAGTTCTACAAAAGATAATCTCTGACCAAGTTGGTAGGTTGCATCATAAATTCTTCTGAACTTTAGATTATTATTTCCTTATTCAAAAGTCGAACTACCTTATTAATTTCTCTTTTATCATTTATGGGAGAGACTATTAGAAAAATTAAGTGAATAATCTTGATAATAATTAAAACCTAAAAAGCAAAAAGACAGCCAAAAATATTTGACTAATCAAATCAGCTTCAGGAAGGAACATCATAACTTTCAAAGAAAAGGGAATAATGTTTATAGAGAGACAAAGATTGTTTTTAACAAAGCATTTAAGAAAATATAAAAACAAAGATATGTCTTCACTTGAAGCAATCAAATATAATGATTGTTATCTGAACGGAGAAATTGTCTTCTTGGATAAAATACAAAAGAGCAAGCAAGTTTAAAATACGAAAAAAAAAATGTTCCAAAAAAACCAGGATTCTGCTTTTAATAGCAAACCTTTTCAGTGTTTTAATTTATTGTGTTCTTCATCCATTTTTTTTTACCTTTCCCGTAAGCATTTGTCTTTCAAGATCAAATTTAAGATTAATTTTCGTAATTAGCGCACATAGCTTAATTATCCGTTTCTTTTATTTGCAAGAAACAATAACAGAGAAAATAATGATTCTCTGGTGAGTCTTTGATTGTTCCCGGTTTGTAACTGAGCTTTTCGATTCCTGGAGAGACAATAGGCAATTCAAAGACAGATTTATGGGAACAAGACAGGTTTAGGATATGTAATTATTGCATGTATCCACCGTCTGTCAAACAATCCACCATTTTCTCAGAAAAAAAAGGAGGAAAAGAAAGAAATATCGAATATAAATAATAAAAGACAACAAAGAAAAATGAAAGAAAGAAAAAAGAGATTTGTTTGGTTGTTTTTGTTTTACGGCATATCAACCCTTTTCGGGTTATTTAATGCCGAATCCAAAGATTTTTAAGAAAAATTTTTAATAGAATATATTTGTTGTTTTCAAATCAGTTTCTATTTAACCCATAGTTGGGACCCTAACAGGTACTACCACTCAGGGTCAGAATGGACCTGGGAGCAATGGTAATTAAGGGGTGGCTCCACACTCCCCAAAGCCCGCAAGCTGGGGCCTCACCACTGGATATAGTTTAAGGTCATATCCAGGACCAGAAAAAAAAGAGAAGAAATAGAAAAAGAAAGAATAAAATTACAAAGATAAATAGGCAAGAAAGAAAAGAAAGAGAAAGAACGAACCGACATGAAATAAAGATTGCTTCTTTTACGGCATATCGACCTTTTTCTGAGTTATTTAATAAATTTACAAAATAAATTACGCTTCAAGTTTTTTATATCTTTAAATATGTATTCATTGAGTCTAGTTCGGTTACTTTGTTTTAAGGCATATAAAACTTTTTGGGGTTAGTTAATACCGAATCCAGTAATTTTCATAAAATTTGTATGTTGTAAGTTATTTATATCTTCAAATTCGTTGCTAGGGCTGCTGGGAAAATGGTGGGATCGTTCTACCGTTCCAGTAGATATTTCACTGTCGATGCAATTCTCTACATGTATAAGAGCCAAGTGCGTCCAAGGATGGAGAACTGTTGCTATATCTGGGCAGAAGCTGCAAGAAGCAGCTTATCCTGCCTTGACAGAGTTCAAAATAGACTTCACAGCCTAGTGGGGGATGCCCTTTTCTCTTCTCTGGAACCTCTTTCCCACAGAAGAGACGTCGCGAGACTGTCTCTGTTTTATCGTTATTTTCATGGCAAGTGCTCGTCTGAGCTCAAATCTATGCCTCCCCTCGCCAAACTTTCACGAAAAACACTCGGCTAGCTGAACCCACTATCACTAATTTCCCCCACTCTTTATCTGTGTCTCAACCTAAACGTAGATACCATAAACAAAGCTTCTTTTTTAGAGCTGCACACCTGTGGAACTCTGTTCCGTTTTCCTGCTTTCCAATTGACTACAATATGGTTGTCTTCAAGTCCAACGTAAACAAGTTCTTGATGCGCCGTCCCCTTAAGTAATCCAATTTATCAAATTTCCACTACTAACGATGACTGACATGTTCCCCTTGACCACTTACCCTCGAGTGGCTCCCGGACCTTGATAAGTGGTAACTCCTTTGTAAAAAAAAATATATTTATTCATATTGTTTGGTTTCATTGTTTTGTTTTACGGCATATCAACCTTTTTTCCGGTTATTTAATGTCGAGTCCAGTAATTTTGCAATCAACAGAAAATAAAGAAGAAAGAAAGGAGAAACTATAAAAAAAACTAAAATGAAGGCGGAAAGATAGATTAAAAAAAATGAATTCTAAAAAAAACAGCAAAACTAAAATCGAAAAGTTGTTAGTAAAAACGTAGACAAAAATAAAGAAAAATGAAAAAGGAATGTTAATGAAAAAAAAAAACAATTAAATAAGTCAACAAAGAAAAACAAGCAACGTTAAAAAACATCAAAAAAAAGCTAAAAACAAAAAAGATAACAATGGAAGAAAATGAAAATAGAAAAGAAACAATAAAGATTCGAAAAAGCTATAAACGAAGAAAAGTTTTGGTTTTATGTTTCGAAATTTTTAGATTGATAATTTGGATTATTGCCAACACTATTTTCATATGAGTTCCTATATTCACTAGCATTTAGCTACTTCATGTAGATCTCTTTTATATTGCAACAATGCTATTTTTCTACAAAGTCTGATACCAGAGCCAAGCCGAGACTAGATGACCGAAATACTATGTAGAATACAAGTGTTACGTCAAAGTTCCGTCTCCTAGATAGACTAATTAACAAGATGTATATATCTATCTAGCCAAACGCGGTAACCGTATACTTAGGCATTTGGGGAGTAAAAAATAAGTACCAGCTTAGAATAGGTTTTCAAATCCCGACAATAAAAAAAAAATTGAAGAGAGCTTCACGTTATTTAATGTGTATTGTTATGATGCGATTTTTCTAGCTTTAAAGAGGCTAGATATGTCTCGAGTTTTGTTGACGAATGTATTTATATATGTAATTTAGTCGAATTACAGTCTTTCCTTTTTTTCTTCAAGTTTTGACAAGAAGCATACATAAATTAACTAAGTGCAACAGTTGATATACAAGTGAGTTACTCGACTACTCACAGAAAACTCCAAGAATTGTAAACAAATTGATAAATGAATATATATGGACTATTCGCACTTCAAGGGTAGAATTTGAAATCTTGAGGAAGCCCCCTGCTTTAACAATCTTCTAGCGCAGACCTTTACTCCACATTTGAAAAGGTATTCTTACATCAACTCTAGTGCAAAGCTCACTAGAGAAATGGTTGCCTCATTCTAACGTTCCAGAAGATAGTTCACACTTGATATAATCTTTTACTCATATAAGAGCCAAATACGTTCTAAGATACTGTTACCATATCTGGGAGAGTGTGTGTACTAAGCACATCTTACTTGCTTGGACAGAATACAAAATCGACTTCGAAATCTAGTTGGTGATACCCTTTTTCTCTTCTTATTACCTCTTTCTCACAGAAGATATATTGTTACTCTAGCATTATTTTCATGGCAGGTGCTCGACTGACTTCAATTTATGATCCTTCCTCCTGTAAAATATTCACAACAAAAACTCGTTTAGCTACAATCACTAGGCATCTTGTTGCTTAACTCCCTACATAGTATCCCTGCAAATTATGTCCCTGATAGTAGCCCGACCCCCCACCCCCCGCTACATCAAAGTGGCACTGTGCCTTTTTTGGGGTGTAAGATGTAAAAAAAAAATAAATTAAACCAAATTTCCTTCAGAAAAGTTTCTTTCTAGATCTACCGGTTTGTGACACCATATCGCGAGGCTACTTCCCAGCTGACTACAACGTGGTTTTTTTCATAGTCCTATGTAAACAAATTCTTATTCAATCGCCCTCTTAAATAATAAAATTCTGCTCTATCACCACCATCACAGCATTACCAATCATCACAAAATTTTCTCACCGTCCATATGGCACGTTTTGTAACCCTTCTCATCGAATGGCATTTGGGCTGTGATAAGCGGCGACTCTTTAGTAAAAAATAAATTAAATTAAATTTGCAGTAAACTTCGACTTCTTTATTAAACACTATGCAAAATGGTCACAAAGAGTACATTAGTAGGAGTGGGTGCAAATATTTCAAACTCATCAAAAACATTCTATATAGAGCTTTTTTATGCTGAAAATTAACACCTTATTCAATAATCGAAATTTGTTCCAATTTGGAGAAACTGTAGAATCGTAGATGTTACTTCTTATTTGATAAAACTCCTTACAACTAGAGGCAGTACTCCGTATATACCTCTTCATAAGAATTACTTTATTTCTCCCCCTTTCGTAGCTTCGCATATATTCCTATATCTACTTGATATACTAGGTGCCTTCAATAAGATTCCAGACTTTTTTTTTCGTATGGGCACTTTTATTGATAGTACACACATAAAACTCTAGTCACCTTTGAAGTAATCTTCTCCGGCTGCAATGCACTTGTTGTATCGTTCCAACACCTTTGGGAAGGCCACCTCGAAGTCCTCTTCTATGAGCATGTCACTGACCCTCGTCACAGCTTTTTCATCTCCTCAATTGTCTCATAACGACAACCTCTAAGGTTTTCCTTAAGCTGAGGGAATAAGCCTAAGTCACAGGAAGAAAGGTCTGGACTGTAGGGAGGATGAGAAACTGTTTTGATGCCCATCTTGGGCAAATAGTCTGTGATAAGGATGGAGATATGGACTGGTGCATTGTCTTAGTGAAAATGTCACTGACCTGATTTGAAGAGTGCTAACCTATTCCAGCGAAATCTGTTTCTGAGTTCCCTTATAACTTTAACATGGTATTCTTTGTTGACTTCGTGTCCAGTGGGAACCCAATGCGTGTATATCATGCCTTAGCTGTCAAAAAAAAAAAAAAAAAAGAAGGAATCATTATATTTCTGGGTGGATCTGCTCTGTCTGGCCTTCTAAAGTCTGAAAGAGCTAGCATGCTTCCACTGGAAACTTTGTTTCTTGGTCTCTGAGTTAGAGCAGTAGACCCAGCTTTTATTGCAGGTCACCAGAGCATGAAGATTTGCGGATCTGAATTGATCAGCTTGACCATCTTCCTGCTTTCATGATAACGCCTTTCTTTCTGATCTTTTCTGGGCACCCATGGGACACATTTCATGCAAATCTTCTCCATCTTCAGTGAATAATTTCATGTACAGTTCCTACACTTACATCAAACTGTGCACTTATTGTTACTTATCCATGAAATTCTTTATTTGGCCAATCAACTCTTGTATTCTGATTTCCTGAACCCTCCACACACACCTCTAATCATCCCTCACAAACTCCCTGCCTTCCTTGAATCTCTTATGCTACTCAAAAACTGATGCTCGATTCATGCAAGATGGTTCAAAAGCAGCCTGAAGCATTCCATACGTTTATGAAGCATTTTTCCAAGTTTAAAACAGAATTTTATTGTACATTGTTCTTCTAAAGTGTCATCACTTCCGGATTGCATCTTTGAAATTAACCAGCTGTGAGAATCAGACTTTAGTAGAGTCTATTCCAATTCCTGCTGTAGCTGTTCATTTGAACGTAAAATAATAAATATTGGTCAGTCATCTCATAAGATGTATAGGAATAAGATACTGAATTTTAAAGAGTCTACGAGAATTTTAAGTTCCTGTACAAAAAAAAAAAGTTTGGAAACTTATTTAAGGCACTTTATATCCTTCATAGGACAGGATACGTGCAAAATCTTTTTGTTGGTTTAGAAGCATAAACGAACCGAATGATTTTAATGTTTTTTTTTTTATCTCTAAACATTAATTAAGAGCATAAAAAGTTAACCTTGAGTTTCGTTTGGCAGCTTGCTTACGTATTACATGAAGAATGTTTCTGATAAAGGGGAAAGAATTGCTGTTTACTGGGTCGGGATCTATCTAACACTTGTCATTGACCAGTTTTTGACCTTGAAGTTACATTTTTCCTTTTCAGCTTCTTACATCAAGTAGCTTCATATCTTATCTAAAGCGATTTTCACGAAAAACGTAATCACGACTAGTATCTGTTTGAAACTGCCAATATCCCTGCAAGATTCGGAATTATGACTTGGAGGATCGCCATTACGGTTAACCAGGAATCGAAGTATAGTATCTGATCTGTTCTCGCAGTCAGAAAAAGAGAGATCCTTCTTGAGTGAGGCAATTTTTGCTTTCTAATAAACAGTTTAAAAGCTTCGATATGATCGCAATAGAGTAAACAAGTCGGTCATTTTAGTGAATTATTAATATGTAAATAATAAGGATTGCCCATATGTGTTTATTTCGTGACACTTCGAATTTCGAAAATCATATTTAAAGCTTTGTAACTTTTAAAAAGCGAGAAGATTAATAGGCAAAATTTAAATATTGGGGGCCCACTTGTGCTTCTAAACAAAAGAAAAAATTAACTTTCGTACGCGTCCCCGTCCTATGAAAGGACCTCATTCATCTGGTAGCAAATCCATAACCTATAAACTGCTTGATTTACCAGCAGAATACGTCTCTTTTGAAACAATCGAAGATGGGGGATGAAATTCGGTGATCGATATCTTATCGTATTCGCAAATGTCGGGCAAAGCGTGGCGCGAAAGAAACCAGAAAGACAAAAAGTGTCAGATATTTTAAATATGATTTAAATAATAAGAAAACAAAATAAAATAGGGAAAGAAATGCGAAATTGTTTGCGCATAAACAATAAGTTTTTGTACGGACTTTTTTTTTTATCGTCATTGTTTCCTTGAAGACATTAGTTCTCACCTAGAATAAGCCGCCGCACTCTTTCGACGAGGAGATTGTAAAAGCCTAAGATAAAGGCATAGTGAAAATTATCAGAGAAAAGGAAAGACCGAAAGAGTACGAGAAGAGAGAACAGAAGAGTATGGGGTAGAAAAAAAAATAAATAAAATATTCAATGGCGAGAAATATTTTTAAAATAAATGAAATAAAACGAAATCAAATTGAATAATCTTTTTGTTTCTTTTAGAAATCTCAACAGAAGCACAAACAATATATAAAAACTATTAAATAAAACTAAACAAATGATTATTATTATTATTATTATTATTATTATTATTATTATTATTATTATTATTATTCCATGTAAAAAAAATGAAAAGAACAGATTTTCTTAAGATGCACCTGTTTAATCTGCGCGTTTAGTCACACATAATTTTTAGATAAAGTGTGACAGGTGAAGGAAAATGCTATTTTTAAATTATTTGTGACAGTAGGATGAAAATACGATTGTAAATTTCAACGTGACAAACGACAAATAACATTCCAAAGTATAATGTAATAGAACAACGAAAAAATATTTCAAAATTTAATGTGGCAGACGAATGAAAATGATATTTAAAAATTTGATGTGCCAGACGAATGAAAATGGTATTTCAAAATTTAATGTGACAGACCAACGAAAATGGTATTTCAAAATTTAATGTGACAGACCAACGAAAATGGTATTATAAAATTGAATATGACAAACCAACGAAAATGGTATTTCAAAGTTTAATGTGAAAGACCAACGAAAATGAGATTCCTCAATTTTATGTGACTGACCAACTAAAATGACATTTCAAAATTTAATATGACAGATCAACGAAAATGATATTTCAAAATTTAATGTGACAGACCACCAAAAATGATATTTCAACGTTTATTCTAAGAGAACGACGAGAATGCATTTCAAACTTCCATGTGACAGAACAATGAAACATGCTGTTTTAAAATTAAGCATGACAGACTCACGGAAATTCAATTTAAAACTTAAGCCTGACAGACAATTGACAAATTAAAAAAACACCGACGAAAAACCTATTTTAAAATGTAGTGCGACAAACCGAAGAAAAAGCTATTTCAAATTTAAATGTGGCAGACCAACGAACAAATAATTTCAAAACGAATGCTATTAATCGCTAGAGACCGTTAGAAAGAAACTAACAGGCGGAAACGATCCCTTACAAACATCAGTGGACGAATCTATTTCAAAAATGAAGGTGACGAAGCATAAAAAAACATTTTTTCAAACTAAAGCAGTAAACGCGGAGGAAAATGTTATTTAAAACGTATCGAAAATGGTGTTCTAATTATCAGTGTAACATACTGACTGACATAAATGCTATTTCAAACTTAAAGATGACTAATCAATGAAAATGCTATTTAAAACTTAAGCAAACATGCTAACGAAAATGCAATTATTTCAAACTTGAGTGTGACAGATCAACAAAAATGGTATTTTACATTTTAGTGTGACATTCAAATAAAAAGTTCTATTATTTCAAACTTAAGCGTGATAGATAAGCAAAAATATTATTTTACTCTAATGTGGCATTCAAATAAAAAAATTCTATTATTTCAAACTTAAGCGTGATAGATCAACGAAAATATTTTACACTAATGTGGCATTCAAATAAAAAAATTCTATTATTTCAAACTTATGCGTGTCAGATCAACGAAAATATTATTTTACACTAATATGGCATTCAAATAAAAAAAATTCTATTATTTCAAACTTAAGCGTGATAGATCAACGGAAATGCTATTTTACACTCTAGTGTGACATTCAAGCAAATAATTCTATTATTTCAAACAAGAGTGACAGATCAACAAAAATGTTATTCTCAACTAAGATTGATTTCTGTTACTTAAAACTTGAGAGTGACAGAACAACGTTATCATGATAAAACTTACTGTAGGGATAATTATTGGCATTTATGGTAAGATGCATCCAATCAACAGTGATGAAAACGCTAACTGAAACTGAAACATGACAGACCGACAGAGCCTCTTAGAGAAAAGCATGGGCGTATCGGAAGTCAAAATTACAAAAAAAAAAAAATAAAAAAACGATGCTGATGATGAAGAAGAAAGTAACAAACAAATGCAGAAAATAATAAAGGTGAAAATACAATTAACAAAATTGCAACCTTAATATAAATTTTGAATTAGAACGGAGAATCTCATGACAATTGAGTTTCTTCTTTAGAAATCAATTAAAACAAACAGTCTTTGTGGAGGACAATGCGTTTTATCGTGCCAATGATTCACAACAACTGTCTCGCTCTCTTTCCTGATCACTCTTCAGTTTTATTGAAAACTAAAACACTAAAAATAAGCAAATTAAATTTAAAAAAAAAAAAGCACGGCTCTATTTATAACACATGTTGATCTTGGGATATTTGATACTTAGAATAGATGTTTAGAACAACAAGAACGAAAGAAAATCATTTTTAATCTTCATTTTTTGAAAAAAAAAAATTCACTTTTGCTTTATTTTAAAAAAAAAATATGAACAAATAATACAAAGCAATCGAACAAAACTGAAGAGCGAAATGAAATTGAATAAAGTGGATGAATTAATAAAAGAAGGTTTTTGTTCAAGAGAAAACAAGAGGTCTAAGAATAAAATTTGAATTCTTGCTTTCTGATCTTCACAAATTCTTATTGATATTTCACTAGCTGAAGCACGAGTATTTTTTTTTTCGGAAAAGACATTTAAACCAAGACAAACAAGCATTAGTTTATATTTAGTTCTTCATAGTTGATAGTCATTCAGCTGATAGGTCTCAATCTCACTAAATAATTACTATCCAGTATGCGATATATAATTACATGTAGACCACAGTATAAGGCAATTTGATAAAATAAACATTTTTACCCCTTCTCCTATGATATGCAAATAATTTGCATAAATAATAGTTTAATATTTACTCATAATATATGTCATTGTTTATATTAAAGCTGTAATAGATAGAGGCATATTGATAATCTATAATATAAATCTCACCTGTCTGTTTAAATGTATGTATGTATTTCTGCTAAAACTTTCGACAGAGGTGACGGATTTTCACGAGATCCGTATAGTTTTTAAGTTCGACCCTTCGGACGACAAATATCGAAAAATTGGCTAAAAACATTCATTTATTCACCCTCAACTGGGCACATTTCTACAGGGAGAGGTCGGTTTTTACGCCGATATTTTCGAAAGTCATCCTTCTTTTCGATTGACTAGCCTCAATTTAAACCTTCGCCACTTCCGGTTTGGCGATGGACACAACGGGAAAGACGTCGCATTTTTTTCACGTTCTTTTCTTCCTTCGCTGTACGGGTTCGAACCTGCCAGCCTACAAATATTTTTTTTTTGTTGTTGTTGTTTGCTTAACACACACTTCCAAACACCCGGGCAACGCCAGGAATCCAGGCTAGTTTTTACTAAGAACAAAAATCACCAAGTTCTGTTCATTTCTTTGTAGTCGATAGTCACTAAACTAGCACAGGAACTACTGGACGTTCTAACCAGATCAAACTTAGTACATTTTCTAAGGTCATCTTCCTAGGCATTACTTTGCAAGAATTTTTATTTATTTCCAATCTTATTATCATAATAGATAAAAAGAGTCACCTATCTTTCAATTAACAAGTCCATGAACGACGCCGAAACGCCGTTTAAAAAGTGCACATAGACTACAATATAAGCTACTGTAATTAAAAAAAAAGCATTTTATACCTTCTACTGTGATATACAAATAATTTTTTAAATAATTTAATATCTGTTGTTAACATAAGTAATTGTTGATGTGAAGACTGTAATAAATAGAGTAAAATATTATTTACGTCGAGGAATAAAATTGAAATTCTTTTTTTCTGTTCTTTACGAATTATTATTAATATTTTTGTAGATAAAATAAAAGAAATTGTTAGAGAGGACATGTTAACCAGAAATAATTAAATTCCGCTCATTCTAACAGAATGAGGTCATCAAGATTTCTACTTGAATGAAAGTTATAATCTCCTGACAGGTCTCAGAAGCTAATTCTTCTGGGGAGTACCTCTTCTTGGAAATACAGGTTAGATTATTGTCGATCGCCCAAGATGCGCTCACCAGGGAATGCTAATGAGACCAATCACTGCAAATTTTGCATCTCTCCTTTTTATAAATTGACCTTGTATCTAAAGTTCTTGCAGCAGTGATGGGTAGGTAACTAAAGAAAATTACTTATTGTTATCCTTTGTTTATATATATATATATATATATATATATATATATATTTGTGTCAGGTCATGTCATATGCTACTGGTACCATGTAACCCAGTACTACCTGCCTCATGGTCGGGTCACCGGCGACTAAACTGGTTCCCCCACCAGACTTGTTTGGTGAGGAGGGCGGCTAGTCTCCCTGAAGGATTAAAAACAAGACCTTCCAAAGGGCGAATGAACTCTTTTTCTGGGTCAACGGCCAACTAGCACCGTGTATATTTGTGTGTGTATGTATATGTGTATTGGGGTGGAGAGGGCTCCCGTAAGCCGTGGTGAAGGCAACCTTTCTAAGAGAAGCAAATCTCTGATTTAAAAAACCATAAAGCGGAAGACCAGTACCCGCACTAAGCTGGTCTGCAGTTTAATTTGTTGCTGGCTAACTTGTTCTTGCTTGTTGCTGGATCTCAACATTTTGAACCGAGAGAGAGACTTAGCTGTCGTACAAAGCTAAGACTCTGTAATATCATCTTTGTATAGATACTCCATCAGGCATTTGTCTATTAAAATGCTCCTGTGCTGATGGAAGTCATTTTTGGGCTCATGTCTGAGGGAGTGCCACTCGTCTGACAAGACATTGCAATCATCATGTATATATGTGTGCGTGTGTATTTAGGCAGCATTCTTCTCTATGGCGCATACAAATATGTGTGTGTGTGTGTGTGTGTGTGTGTGTGTGTGTGTGTGTGTGTGTGTGTGTCCTTGCCTATCTACCTGTCTGGGAACGGTTTCTACAAAATTATTCTGTCACTTTTTGCTCTACGAATTTGAAATTTGATATATAGAGTATTTGTACGAGAGGCGTGCAATAAGTAATGCCCCTGACCCACTTCTAGTTGTCTGATCTAGCTAAGATTTTGCATGTGCAATGATTTATATCTCTACGCACTATGTGGCAAATTACAGCTCTAAACTAATTGTGGTGTCTGTTTTACAGGTGTTTGAACTGAGTCAGGTGTGAAATGGAGCCTGTTGAATGTCGAGCGGTGATCCGGTTTTTGTATTTGAAAGGACGCACACCACAGGAGACTTTTGATGAAATGAAATAAACTTATGGTGATAATGCCCCACGATATGACCTTGTAAAACGCTAACATCGTCAATTCAAACATGGCTGGAAGTCTGCGGAAACAGCTCCCAGACTTGATCGCCCCCCCCTTCTGCCATTGATGAGGCATCTGTTCGTCAAGTTAAGGCTGCCATTTTGGAAGATCGGCGCATTACTATTCGCCAAATAGCCAAAGATGTCAAAATTAGTACAGGGTCTGTAGAAACTATCATTCATGACCATTTACATATGCATAAGGTGTATGCCAGATGGATTCCCAGGTTACTCACACCATTCCAGAAGCGAAAATGTGTCGAGTGCTCGAGGATGAATTTACGAGATGTGCCAAGAAGATGAGTCAAAGTTTTTCAAAAGACTGATTACACAGGATGAAACCTGGCTCCATCACTATGATCCAGAGACCAAAGCCCATTCAATGCAGTGGAAGCACTTGGACTCACCACCTCCAAAGAACGCAAGGGTTCATCCCTCCGCTGGCAAGGCCATGCTCACAATCTTCTGGGACCAGGACAGAGTAGTGATGACAGATTTCCTGGCAAAGGGTACCATGATTATAGGAACCTATTATGCTTCACTTTTTAGGAAATTAAGGGAAACTATCAAAATCAAGAGTCGGGGCAAGATCAGCAAAGATACCCTCCTCCTGCAGGACAACGCTCCGATTCACAACTCGCATGTCGCCAGATCACAAGCACGAGCATGTGGTTATGAAATTTACCCCCATCCTCCCTACTCTTCTGACCTTGCACCCTCTGACTTTCACCTCTTCCGAGCCATGAAGTTGTTTTTGAAAGGAAAGCGTTTCCCAGATGATGCAGCTTTGATTTCTGAAGTCATGTTGTGGTTGGAGGACCAACCTGGGGTGTTCTACAAAAACAATCTCAAACGATGGGAGAAATGCATAACTCTGGGTGGTTCCTACATAGAGAAAGACTAATAACTGTTCAAAGTTTTGTTGCTCTACTGCTATGGGAAGTGATTCAGGGGCATTACTTATTGCATGCCCCTCGTACATATGAACCAAATTCGATTTGGCTTTTAGTCGGTAAGAGTAGCTGCTAAGGAGTCAGAATTGAAAAAAATATGAACTTGTCAGGCATAAGTCGACTAAATGCTTTATTTCTATGCATGCTCAAATATATATTTATATCTCCACCGACGTTATAGTTCAAGATTGTCTATATGTATGGATTTTTGAAATCACTACCCTATATTGGGTTCAATATGATAATAGAATATTGGCGCTATAATAAATATGAAATCTGCATAAATTAAAATATCATATTTAATCGTATTTTCCGACAAACCACGTCGAGTGGACACTATTATATATCGGGTACAATATACTAATCACTAGATAATTGCCTCTATAATAATACTAAACCTGCAGAAATTAAAATATCATATTTAAGCGCATTTTACAACCAAACAACGCTAGGAGTCCTGCTAGTATATATATATATATATATATATATATATATATATATATATATATGTGTGTGTGTGTGTGTGTGTGTGTGTGTGTGTATGTGTGTGTGTGTGTGTGTTAGGTGTTTCATATTTAAAGATGGCGAAGACATATATATTGGGTACATGTACAGACATAACAATAGTGATGATGACGGAGTGAAGACATTTATATATAAGATCTTATAACACATCTTGGAGAAGGGGAGACATTTCTTGTGATAGAGGAGATGGAACACATAATTTGGAAGGGTTTACACAAGGTTCATTATAATTGATAAACACGTTAACTTTTTCGTTCGTGAAGGATGACACAAGACAACGGTTACAAAACACAATGATAATTGCTGTATTTATCTGATCTAGCGGTCGAGTGACGTCAGGAATTCAAATGGTATGGCTACATTGGTGTACTCTTCTCCCCTCGCCTCCAATGAGCTCTGACTCCAACTGACCAACTAACTGCCAACTGACTTGCTCTGACTAAAATCCGAACCCATAATATGGAGAAATGTCCTTTGTCTATGACGTCAGAAGTGTGTTTTTCAAACGTGACCAATTTCACGTGGCTTTACGTATGTTTGTCCAATACACTTTTGGCGAACAAAAGAATCCTCAATATATAGCTCTAACTTATTTTTTTAACAATATAATTTAATTTGCATTATTCATTCTTTTACTGACATATTTAATATTCAGATTTCTAAAGAATGGATAATTAACTCTTCTGATATAAACAATATTTAACTATTCTAATAGAATTTAACAATAGACTAAATTTCTAACTTTCCATTTCTTAACTTTACCTACAGGGGTCGATTCTAGGCTTATTCTATCTAATTTTCACTTATCTAATATTCTTCTTATTTACATGGGAAGGGGACAGCTCTGCCCTGTAACACATACACACACATCATATATATATATATATATATATATATATATATATATATATATATATATACATACATATATATACACACACACATATATATATATACATATATATATATATATATATATAAAGAGAGAGAGAGAGAAAATATTACTTGTAGTCTGAAACTTTCTATTCCACATTTGAATTTCATCTTTTGTTTCATTCCTAAATATATACATTTTATTTCATTTTCATCAAAAAGAAATTACTTCGATCCTTTTATATTTCCCTCTCAATATCAGTCCCGACTATGTTTCTAATTCCACACCCCCAACCTAGCATTATCCCTCCCACCTCCTCTCTCTTTTTCTTTTCTTTATTTCTCGCATTTATATTCTCTTGAAATGTTATCCGACTTGTAAGAAACGAAAAGAAAAGAAACAAAAAAAAAACTTGTAGAATTTGCTTATTCCTTTTGTGGAGCCACAGGAACAATGTTTTGGCTCTGAAATATTTCGAATGCTATTCTGTTACCATTCTTTCTTTCTTTCTTTCTTTCTTTCATTATTATTATTATTTGCAGAATGATTTGCTAAGAATCCAATGAATAGTTTACGGGATAATGCTTCTATCAATGGCGATGCTTCAGTTCTTTTAGTCAGAAAAAAGAAAAGAAATTCTTTGATTCTTTGACAAAACAATGCAGATATTGCTGACTGATTAAAGTGCAGGTTGAAATATGTATTCTATCTTATTTTGGTAGGCATCAGAATTATCCAGATAACGAACGTATATATCTATACTTTTTTAGATAAGGTAGCAATGAACTAAATATTTTTAATAATTGGATTTGGGTGGGGGGTAACTATTTTTTACAATTAGATTGGTGTACGAACTGCTATTTTTTTATCACAAAAGTGTTTAGGAATTTTTTTTTTATCAGGATTGATTATTTTAATTATTTGGACTACTTACTAATACAGGGTGAGTCACAGGAAGCGCATTTTTTTTTTAAAGCAAATCAATTCAAAATCAATAACTAAAACAAAATTTAACGTAAAAGATAAAAAAATAGCAACAAACTAAACGACATCTTAAGCAAGTTTAAAGACTACCTTCTTCACTCCCTATCCCTTATTCAAGGAGTGTAAGGAGCATTCTAAAAACATCCGTTTCCCGTTACTCACCCTGTACTATCTACTCTCATCTAGGATATTATTCTCATAATCTTTTGGCCTATTGTAACCTCCGACCTTTTACAACTCTGTCGTTTCAAACTTGAAAAGTTGTACAGAATTTTTAATGGAACCCCTTATTTAAGCCACGTGAGAAGATTTCTCTCATTCTACCAACTGTGACTGAGTATAAATCAAAATAGTATATTCTTAGTATCGTCTGTACTGACGACAGAGCCTTCATTAATCTATAGCGCAACCAACGCATAAAATGTTAATTACGAACAAGTAACAGTCTTTTGCAGGTTGCCATCAACAATCTTTTTACTCTCGCTTCCATTTGTCCTCTAGTACTTACTGGCCCTGTCGGTGGGGCATTAGAATACGCCGACTGCCCCCTCCCCCTGCAGAGGGTAAAAGTCCCTCAATGGGGGTCCTGGATATGACCTTAAACTATATCCAGTGGTGAGGCCCCAGCTTGTGGGCTTTAGGGAGTGTGGAGCCACCCTTTAATTACCATTGCTCCCAGGTTCACTCTGATCCGGAGTGGCATTACCTGTTAGGGTCCCAACTATGGGTTAAATAGAAACCGACGTGAAAACAACAAATATATTCTATTAAAAAGATTTTTCTTCAAAATCTTTGGATTCGGCATTAAATAAGCCAAAAAGGGTTGATATGCCGTAAAACAAAAACAACAACAACAATCTAGTGCTTACGTTCCATGAGCGAATTTCTGGCAAAGGTGGAAGAATTTTATTTTTTAGGTTGCAATCTATTAGATAAAATTTATCGGTGGATGTTTTTTTTTTTTTGCTATTAAACTGTATTTTAGCTCGTTACATCAAGTGACTTAATACTTTGGATTTCCATAAAAATATACATATTGTAAAATTTCTCTCATTTTGTCACAATCGAATATAAGTCTAAAGTAACTTTTAATTATATTCTGTAGTAACGATTAAGCCTTCATGAATTTGTGGCACAACGGATAAAGTGCTAAGTTAACTCAGTTTTAAATGTTAATCTTCTGGATGTTGCCGTACAGACACAATTCGTTTCAATGATTATATTTTTAATAAAATGTTCGTTAGATATAACGACTTTTTATATTACAATAACCAAGAAAATATATATGGGTCATTACTTATCAAAGTCAATAGCACGGGTATAAAAACCACGTACACTCTTGCTCCTAGCCCTGAATCTCATATTGCTTTTTTTTATTTCTACTTTTGAATTTCTATTATTTTTAATTTTTTAGTTATAAAATGAAATATAAAGAAAAACCGCTGTCTCTGCTGTTTACAAATGTCCCGTGCAAATGCGGATCACACAATATTAGTTTAAATCACCGATACTAGTGCACTTATTGATCCGTGCTGAAATAACAATGTTATTATTTAAAAAGCCATTCTCAACATGGGGAGGGGAGGGTGTTTTGTAACTATTTTATACTTTAACCTTACAATCGAATAAAAGAAAACATATCAAAACTAATTAAACTTGGAAATACAATTTAAAAAATCGCGCAGATCAGTAAGCGCACTAGCACCAAATCTCATTGGTTAAAAATTAATACCTTTATCAGGGTTTTCATGGAATTTCACTAAAAGAGAGCTGTATTTTATCTGGGTATAAGACTTGGTTTGATTTTGTGGTACTTATGGTACCATTCTTAATATTAGAGGGCGTTTTCTAACTATTTTGTACTTTCAACTAACATTTTAATAAACAAAAGTTGTCCTGAAAAATAAGCATAAGTACCGAAATTTGAAATCCAATATTTTTTTTTACAAGATACTGCATTAAATAAAAGGGCTTTTTTTAATATGTTATCAATCTATTAACGTTAATCTATAATAACTAACCCTTAGGTTAAGGTTAGGATTAATTAGTAGAGCCCATACTGGAAGAGCTCTAAATAAACAAACGTTAATTATCTATGTGGCCTAGAACAGTAATACAATAGCCCCCCTCCCCTAGAACTGGAATACGCAAACCAAGTGAGCCCACAAATCTGCATTGATAAGCACTGCATCACCTGCACTTAAAAAGTCCTGTAAAGAGATGTAATGGATGCTGTTTCTAAGAACCCCTTTTGTAGTTTGTTACCCTGCATGAATAGGGTACTTCAGATTGTTCTTAATATCTTTTGAGATACCAATCCTTTGGCTACCACATGTATTGTCAAGAAATCCAGAAGACTTTTAACAGCTTTAGGGCAGTGACCTTCTCCTAGACTTTCCCATGTGAGAAGGCGGAAAAACATCCCCCCCCCCTCCAGAACAAAAAAAAACAGTTGAGGCGGAGAGATCAAATAAAGCAAAAAAAAAAAAAAAAAAAAAAAAAAAAAAAGAGGAAAAACGATGAAAGAGTGAAAGACAGAGGTAGGGGAGCATATAAAAATAAAGGAAATAGTTACTTTTAATTCTATTGTAGTATGCATTACTTTAAAGGACACTGTAAATTTCTGTTTACAGAGCAAGGTCAGAGGTCACAAAAGAGAAGGGGGCTACTTTCTTTTTTCTTGGGGGAGGGGAGAACAGTGTTGTCTTTTAGTTTATTTAGTTGGTTCAGTAGAACAATATTCTTCAGGGCAGGAAATTAAGTTCGTTTGTTCCATCTGTTAGGAAAAAGACTTCTGGGTATTAACCCTCTCCCTCTTTGCCCCCTTCTTCCCTTTTTTCATGAATAAAGAAGAGAGATGAAACAAAGTACACTCTTTAAGTAAAGCTTGTTCATTCCGATCAGATACATGTGTCTTACACACACATTTCTATGGATATATATATATATATATATATATGTGTGTGTGTGTAAAAATATACTTTATTTCCTTATAATATATACCAATCCTTATTTAAGAAGCTCAATGTAATTATAGAGCAATACAATGTATGAATGACAAAAAAATAAATAGATTCACTGATTGATATAATAATTAAGTGATTGATTTTGTGCTACGAAACAGATATTAAGAATTGTAAATGTCAACTGAATTAAAGGAATAAATTGTAATATGGTCAGCATCATGAACTTTCAAATATAGACTTTTGTGACCTCTGACCTTGCTTTCTAACAGAAATTTACAGTGTGCTTTAAAGTAATGCATACTACAATAGTACTACTATTTCCTTTATTTTTATATGCTCCCCTACCGCTGTCATTCACCCTTTCATATTCTATGTCATTTACACACACACACACACATATATATATATATATATATATATGTGTGTGTGTGTGTATGTGTGGAAATATCGCTTTTGCAATTATATTTTAACTTTTATTTATACCAATCCTTAATTTATGAAGCGCCAAGCAATCACAGAACATATAACAAATAAATAACAAAAGTCGATATTCCAGGTTTCATGATGTTGACCATCTGACAATTTACTCCTGAAGTACGTTGACATTCACAATTCTTGAGAGCACCTCTTCCGTAACGTAAAATCATTCATTTAATTATTTTATCAATCAATGAATCTATTTTGCCCTTTACTCCTCAGAAGAAATAGCACCTAGATCAAAAGAAACTAAAATGCATATGAAACCTGCAATCTGAAAGAGAAGTTGCAATTACCTTTTACATTTTTTGTTTTATTGTGAATGTCAACGTACTTAAAGGAATAAATTGTAAGATGGTCAACATTATGAAACTTGGAGTATAGAACTTTTTCATGAATTAGATGTATATATATTATACTGCGAGGTAAAATACCAGGTTAAGAAACTGACGCGGTCTGTCCTTGTCCTGAGAGTAGATGGGACTCTCTTAAGCCGTGGTAGGCACCCCGTCTAGTGATGGCGTCATGATAAAAAAAAACACCCATGATAGCCCTGGTGAAGCATCAAGTATTCAACTACCGACAAGATTTGAATTACACTACAAACTCGTGTGGTGAGTTCAATCTCGGCTACGGCCACGCTGGATGGATATATGTGTGTATACATTATATATATATATATATATATATATATATATATATATACATACATTATATATATATATATACATTATATATATATATATATGTATACATTATATATATATATATGTATACATTATATATATGTATACATTATATATATATGTATACATTATATATATATATGTATACATTATATATATATGTATACATTATATATATATGTATGCATTATATATATATGTATACATTATATATATATGTATACATTATATATATATGTATACATTATATATATGTATACATTATATATATATGTATACATTATATGTATATATATATATGTGTTTATTTGAAAAAAGGACAGCTGGTAATGGTTGTTTATAGTTATTAATGTTTGAAGCGATTTAGCTATTTCTTTTATTTTTGAGATATTAGTAATTATCCAAACTTTGCTCATTCCATTTATCCTCTTCAATCCTCTCATAATATTCTTCATCGTTTACCTGACAATTCACTCATCTCATTAACCCTTCAACTCCTGTGGCTTTTCTGATTGATAAGTAGTAACTTATTAGTAAAAGTAGATACTTCTGCATTTTACGGACCGTGTTTAATTAATAACGTCATTATTTAGAAACTTGTTATTAACATGAAGAGGGGGAGGTTGTTTTAACAGCTCTTTACTTTCTCCTAACAATTTAATAAACAACAAGTGAAGCATGCATGGTTCCGCGTGAGTGCACAGCAAACAAGGCAAAAAAAAAAAAGTTTAGCATTTGCCCCTCCCCTTCCCCCATTTAGTTCCATAAGTCCCCAGGAGACATCAAATCCGGGTGAAAATAAACAAACGGTGTAGTTTTAGGCCTTAACATATGTAAAATTGTCTTCTGCACCATGAAAAAAAAAATGACTAAGTCCATTATTTGCCTCCCCGCCCCCAATTTAGCCCCAAAAGTTCCCAGGGCCTTAACATATTTAAATTTGAGTTCAGCACCATGCAAAACTGCTAAATAAACACAGAAAATTTTGGACAAATATGGTAAAATAGTCCCCCCCAAAATGGAGTGTTTTTATTAGCCCTAAAAGAGCCCCTAGGGAACACCCAAAAGTTATCGCGAAGTATAGACAAACAAAATTATATAGAAATCAGTTAGTTACAACTTTTCAGAAAGTTTTATAAAAATCCAAGGCATCAATTTTTTTTAATAAGTACAAAAGTATCATTTTAAGCCATTTAACCCAAAAGGCACTCCTAGGGGGGGGGGGCAACCCAAGTTTTCCGGGAAAATCCGTTCTGTTACATTTTTACTCATATCATGTTTAATGTTTGTGCAAAATTTCAAAAAATTCCAAAGCATAGTTATTGAGAAAAGTGTAGACAGACGAACGGATAAGGGTGAATTTACAGGTCCACCCTCTTTTTGTCGGGGGACCAAAAAAATACCGTATAACTGACCGAACTTGAAAATCATTCTATCTGAAAAAAAAAAAAATAGCACGGTATGTAAACTGCAGAAGTGCTGTACAAAAGAAAAACAATAAAAATGTATAAGTTACTTTATTAGTAGCGAACCTTTCGACGGATACGTCATCATCATTAGGATACAGAGAATGTCTTGCAAACAGAACTGCACAATTTTGAAAGTCGAAATAATTTATTTCAAACATGCATGCTAATTGTGATGGAAAAAGCTCAATTTTCTGTTTAGTCTTGAGAAACTATGGATATCCTCTGTAAGTGTGGCTGCAAGTGTAGTTATGAAAGCAAGGGTTGGGCAATCACAACTACACATCTCCTGAATCGGCACTGTTTGATCCAGTGGCAAGAAGTCTAGGGTGACCTGGAAACAATGCCGAAGTAAGTGGAGAGTACTGACATCATGTGGTTTTACCAAATGCTCATTTACTTTAGTACTGATCAAAGGAATAGGTAATGCCTGGGAGAGACTGGAGTCATGGCAACATAAAATATATGACACTTCTCCCTAATAAATTGAGCATTAGTCTGAAAATGAATGGTAAACTAATTGAGCATTAAAAAATAGTAAAATCGTTTCTTTTTTGTTTTTTGTTTTTTGGGTTTTTTTTTGTTTCTTTTGTTTATCTTTTACCACAAACAAAACGTACTGTAAATTAAGAACCAGTTTTTAGGGGCATCCTAAGTAAGGATTTTTGCAGCGAGATGTTTGGTCACGTTATATTTAAATTTTTGCATGTTGATACAGTTAGGGAAACGGGGTGCAGAGAAGGAATTCCAAATGCTAGCTGTTTGAAAAAAAAAAAGCTATTAAAGTAGACGATCCTTTGGCATTTGAGGACCTCCACAGTGAATAGATGGCATTTAACTGATTGTCGAGTGTATTTACGTTGACGGGGCACCAGAGTAGCAAGATCGTCAGAGCGCATTTGATTATAATACTTATAAAACAATCACAGGGATTCAGCATTGTGGCAATGGGACAAGGGTGAAACTTTTTGGACAGCGAGGGGCCTATTTAATCACATACTCTTTTTTAGAGCATGTCAAAATAGGAGAGACTAGTGGTTGATGCACCAGTCCAGATGTGGCTACAATACTCCATGCATCGGCAGATGGTTAATTTTTGTAGATATAGTACATGATTAGAAGTAATTGTATAGCTTCGGCTCCAGACAGACAGATACTAAATTTCCATTAATAATCTCTATTATTATTATTATTATTATTATTATTATTATTATTATTATATAAAAGGAACTTTGTGTGCTTATATCTGTGTTCTTTCCCTATGGACTCGAAAACAGCTGGGTCGATTTTTATATTTCACTCAAAGGTACTTTATGTGTCTGGCAGTGTTCTTAGATAGGTTTGGTGTCGGAATATCTTTGATAAGTATCGCTAATCGAAATAATCCGATGAAAGAAGGAACAAGTGATTTTGTCAAAAGTTAACATTTTATACAACCTAACATCATAAGTGCATTTGAGAAGTTTTATTACCACACAAGTCGGAAGCCCCAACATAGAAAATCACCGGTAAATTCTTTGATATGACAGAGGCGCGTTCAAAATGACTGTTTCTGTTTAAAGCACTATTTCACAATGATACTTGACTTTTTTGTTTTAAACTTAAATTCAAGCCATTATCGCTGCACAAGCAATAAGGCCAAGTAATACCAGGCATATAAAATTGATAGTAGGTTCTTTGATATGACAAGGGCGCATTCGAAATGAATGTTTCTGTTTAGAGCGCAACTGAAGCATGATACTTGATATTTGCATTTTAAACTTTAACGCAAGCCATTATATATAAAAATTAATTTTATAAAATCAACAGTAAGTTCTCTACAGTGCAATGTAGACTACAATATATTGTGAACTTAGTCACGGCGAGAGGCATGTAAAGCTCCTTCATTTCGCCAATTCGCCAATTAAAGCAGATTTATTATTTTTACATCTAACTTGAATTTGTTACACATGTAGGCGTAAAAGGGTGTTTTTTAAAGGCGGCGAACTTTAAATTAAAATAAATAACCGAAAAATATTTTCATTATATAAATATTTGATTTATTCCAACTTTAAAAACTTTTGGCATTTATAATTTAAATACTATTTCTGACATATGGTCACACGGCTCGCGTATGTATGGCATAATTCGTAGCTTAGTGGGAGATGTAATTTTCTCTTCCCTGCAACCTATTTCCCATAGAAGAGACGTTGCGAGCCTGTTTCTATTTTATCGTTATTTCCATGGCAGGTGCTCATCTGAGCTTCAATCTATGCCCCCCCCTCGCCAAACTTTCACGAAAAACACTCGTCTATCCAACACCACTATCAATAATTTTCCACACTCTTTATCTGTGCCTAAACCTAAATGTAGATTCCATGAACAAAGCTTCTTTCTTAGAACTGCACGCCTGTGGAACTCTCTTCCGATTGCCGGCTTTCCAGCTGGCTACAATCTGATTGTCTTCAAGTCCAACGTAAACAAGTTCTTGATGAACCGTCCCCCCTGAATAATCCAATTTACAACATTCCCACTACTTCTGTGTACTACGCTATAGCCACATTGACTAATGTATAGCCATTAACCCTTAAAAAAATCTAGAGGTCCAATTTTCACAAATTACATGGAATTTTCACAAAGTACATTAAATTAGACTTTATTTCGTCAATAACGTATCGAATGTTGTCTTACAAATAATCTATTGTGTCTGTTTTATCAGCGTAGATATGGGGCCTTTACATATCTCCAAAGAAAATAATCTCATGGGATTAAATCGCACGAACTAGGTGTCCAGTTGACATGGCCGATTTTGTGTAGTTATTCATTCATCAAAACTTTCTCTCAGTAAATTGATCGTGTCATTTGCAATTTGCAAAACGTTGCACCGATGTCAGTCTCTTCACAATTAATTAGCAAACCAAACTGAACTCAAAATAACCGATAGTTGCAAAGTCTCCATTGACTTGTCAATTTAAAGTTCGCCATTTCTAAAAAAAAAAAAAAAAAAAAGCATCCTATAAATTAGATGGCAATGGTGAAAAAAAAGAGTGATTCTTCCTTTAAAGGCTAACAGATACATTAAGAAATATTAGCAAGTTGTTAAATCAACGTAGAGTGATAGCTGCGAAGGAAATGCATAGATAACTGAGTGAGAGATTGATTAACGGCTCAGGTAATTACAACTTCCGAATAATTATATTACAAACAGATTTTTTTAAACATAGCTCAATCGCAGAAGTAAAATACAGTGTAGCGTGCATTTTTTAGTGGTTAAAATATATATAGGATAAAATGATTCTCTCTCTAAAAGTTTGCAATGACAATAGTAAAATTAACTTTTAAAAATTGATAAAATGATATTTAGTGTTATTATATAGAGTTCAGTATTCATTTTAAGTAATTGGTTTATTTCCAGAAATAACTTTAAGTAAATTCATTATTTTAAATATAATTACTTGCACTCATTCAGAAAAAATAAACATCAGTTTCCAGGATGCGTGACATTTTGAAATTCTATTCTATTTATTTATTTATTGTAAATTAAAAAAAAATGATTTTGTTAGAATAACCAAAAAACATTATTATTATTATTATTATTATTATTATTATTATTTCGGAATAGAAGAATTTAAAAATGTTTTGTGTACGTTTCCAGCGTCCCAAATTCACATTTCAAAAGAAGTAATTCCATTTAGGATTACTTGTTTTTGTTTTTTTCTAAAATTACTTTGCAGTTTTAGATGCAGTAACAAAGTATGAAACTATTCATCCGATACTAATTTAATAACAGACGATTTTTTTTATATTATATTCACCGATGAAAAAAAAAGCCAGAAAGTCTTGCTTTTCCTTTTCACTTTCTTTCTTTCTTTCTTTTCTTTCGGTGGATTTGGCTGTCAGGCATTCGACTCTCAAGAGGTGGGGTGAGAAAAAAAAGAGTCTGATTCATACCTTAAATAACGTCACCATTTCGTATTGGCCAATGGGTCAATCAATTAGCAAGCTGTACTTAGAGACAGAAATTCTGAGTTCGGATCTAACCTGGAACATAATTATTTCACTCTCATTTTGTTCTCAGAGAAACTTAAATATTTAAAATTACAAAAGTAAGCAAATTGTTTACTTTGTTTGTTTTTTTTTTGGGGGGGGGGTTCTGTAATTTTCGGACTTGGGAGACCTCGAGTAGATCTGCACGTTCTAAAAGTAAAGCCTCCTATTTTTAACTGAAAAAAAATTAAAGAGCTATGAAAACGGGTATGGTACCAATAAAACGAGCAACCTTTTGTGCTCCAGAATTTACTTTTCTACATAGTTACCACCATTTGCAATGCACTTTTGCCAGCGATGAACAATAGCTGTGCATTATTGTCCAGAACGCGCTTTGTCACATGAGGGTCGTTTCAAAAGTAAAGACTTTTATTTAATTTTTTTTTTTAAACTCAAAACGTTTAAAACCTACGAAGATAGGAGTTGTACCATTAAAACGAGCGACCGTTTGTGCTTCAGAATTTATTTTTCTACAGAATCACAGCCATTCTCAATGCCCTTTTGCCAGGTATTGAATGACGCATCTCTGCTTCTGACACACGTCGATGACAGGTGTTGCTTTCTTAAAGTCTCACACCGTCAATATCTGTAACAGAGAGATGAAGCTCTCAGGTCACGAATGAGTAAGTTCACTCGACATAGAAATGCAATTTGTAATCCCCTCTGATTCATTCGGGGTGGAATAAAAAAAAATAGGAGGCATTACAGTTGGGACGCCGACTGTATATACTTGTGTGTGTTAATAGAAAAGTAACGAGGGTCGAACTGTTTCCACAAAAGAAAAAAAAAGGAGGCGAAGGTCTTTGACACTTTTTAGATCTTCTTACAAGAATAAACAATGTAGGGAATCTTTCTTTTATCTACTGGACACATGTGTGTCTATGGGTCGGCAGGACAAAGAGAAGAGGGTGGGAAACATGGGCCACTTTTGAAGCAAGCCCTTAGAATTCTGGCAAGCGTACTCTCCCTATGGATTAAGGAAGTAAGAAAATTATGCCACCCCTTTTAAATGAGCTGGGTGGATGAAGAGTGGAGGGGTATGCGGATGGGGTTGGGTAGGAGTCAGCAGAAGAAAAGAAAAAAAAATCGGAAAAAAAATAAAGGAAGGTGTCAGCAAAGTTGATGTTTTTGAGGGGGGTGGAATGGCAGGAAAACCTCCAGAGTCAAAGACCTGACATTAATTGTGCTATCGTTTGGAAGAGAATAGCCTGAAATGGAATTTCGACAACCCTGGAATTGTCTTTTATTTCTTGAGAGAATCCTCCCAATGTTTTGAGGCCAGGTTGTTGTTATTTTCTTCCCTGTCAGTAGATTCTCTCGTCTTTGTTTTTTTGGAGAGTGGATGGGTTCCTATCCATCATAATTAAATCTTTGTTGACCCTGCTGTGACCATATTGTGTAGACAGAAGCCCCTAATGGCATGTTCTGGTTCAATGGTTTGCACCTAAGTTTTGCGTTCATCATAGACGTCTTCTTTCAAGTCCTTCCAGCTTCTTTGTTTTAGCAAGAGAGAATAAACTGACATCCATTTTTTTTTACAAAAAAAAAAAAAAAAATCCCATTCGTCAATTGTTTTCCCACGAAATTAACAAACGTGTATTAACAAAACTAAACTATCTATATTTTTCATAAAAATATAAGAAAATAATCAACTAATAAATTTTTCCTAATTTCAGCTTCTGGAGTATTTTAAATGGTTTTAGGGTATATAATATGGGCACACCCTCCTCCTTGGAAATTCAAATATTTCAGATTTGCATTAAATTTGAACCATAATCATGAAACACCTCTAAGCAAAATTCCATAAATTTCAATTTCTTCTCAAAACCCTCTATTTCATTATATATATATATATATATATATATATATATATATATATATATATAGTAGTAAGTTATAAAATATATATAGCAATTAAGTTACAAAGAATATTCCACGTTTCCTCCATGGTAGGATTCATCAGGCTTATGTGGCATAAGCTTAATTGCCATGTATATTTTATAACTTACTACCTAGCTCTACCTACGTATTGAGCACTGTTGAAGTAAATACTTAAAGTTTAAGTATAAATTTATACTTTCGTATATTAATTTATTTGATTAAATGAAGTAATCATATATATATATATATATATTTATATATATATATATTTGATATACAATACGTTATATATATATATATATATATATATATATATATATATATATATATATATATTCGATATACAATATGCTTTATATATATACAGGGTGACCAAATAAAAAACAGAGGACATTCAATTGTTTTTCTGAGCATTTTACAGTCAACGGAGAAAAAAAAAGGCCAAAGACCCTTGTGTTTTGATGTGATGTTTTGAATATAATAAACTAGTTATGACTAAAGTTTCATTTAATTCCGATAAAACACTAAGAAACAGGGCCTAATTAGAGTTGGGGCCCGTGTTTTGGGGGTCACCCTATATATATATATATATATATATATATATATATATATATATATATATATATATATATTTGATATACAATATGTTTTATATATGTATTCGATATATAATATGCTTTCAATATATTATATTATTATATTTTTGTTTTTACATAGGCATCACTACTTATCAAGGCTGGCTGGTTGGTTGTTTTGTTTTACGGCATATCAACCCATTTTAGGTTATTTAATGCCGATTCTGGTGATTTTGAAGAACGATTTTATAATATAGTATATTTGTTTTTTAAGTCGCATTCTATTTAACCCATAGTTGGGACCTTAACAGGTGCTACCACTCCGGGTCAGAGTGGACCTGGGAGCAATGGCAATTAAAGGGTGGCTCCACACTCCCTAAGGCCTGCAAGCTGGGGCCTCACCATCGGATATAGTATAAGGTCATATCCAGAACCACTTATCAAGGCCACAGGCCATTCGAGGATAAGGGTTAAAGTGTGTACAGTTGACAATTGGACAATATAGTAATCGTTAGTAATGGAAATTAGGTAAATTCGTTAACTTATATGGAACGGCTCATAAAAAACTTCTTTACGTTAGACATGAAGACAACCATATTGTAGTCAGCTGGAAAGCAGGAAAACGGAAGATAATTCTATAGGCAAGAAAGGAGCTTTGATCATGGAATCTACGTTAAGGTTTAGGCACAGAAAAAGAGTGGGGGAATTATTGATAGTGTTTTCCGCTAGACGGGTGTTTCTTGTAAAAGTTTGGTGAGGGGTGGACCATAGATGGGCGCTCAGTCGAGCACTTGCCATGAAAATAACGATAAAGCAGAGACAAACTCGCAACATCTCTTCTGTGACAAAGATTGCAGGGAAGAAAAAAGGACATCCCCTATGGAGCTAGGAAGTCTATTTTGAACTCTATCAAGGCAGGATAAATCCTTTTTAGCAGCTCCTGATATGGCAACAGTACTTCATCCTAGGATGTACCTGGCTCTTATATAGATAGGGAATTGCATCAGCAGTGAGATATCTACTGGATCAATAGAAAGATCCCACCATTTTTCAAGCGGCCTTGGCAACGGATTTAATGTATGTGTTCCATTTCTGGTCAGGAGTAAAGGTCAAGCCCAGAAGCTTGTCAAAACATGAGGCTTCCTCAAGACGAGAGCCATTCATTTCATTCGTTGATGATGTAACGATAAAAGTTTGGTTTTAGATGCATTAAAAGTAACCAGACAACTCTTTCCTCATTGTACCACTCACTCAAGATCAGAGGAGAGAGAATCGGAGAGAACTTGGCCGTTTACCGTCTCAGATGTTAGTGTCATCAGCAGAAATGTCTACAAATGATGTAAGGATGTGATTTGGAAGATCATTAATGCAGATCAGGAAGAGAGTTGAGCCCAGGATGGACCCCTGAGGGACTTCAACATATATACTGTGAGCTTCTGATTTCTGTCTATCAACCACTGCTCTCATGAACCTATCAGAAAGAAATGATTTAATAATTGAAAAGACATTTCCAGCTATAATGTAGCTGGAGATCTTGTGAAGTAAACCTTTATGCCATACTCTATCAAAAGCCTTTGATATATCAAGAGCAATTGCCCTAGAAAGGTTGCCTCCGTTGAGAGATTCGCTAATCCTATGAGATATTACTGTAAGCACATCTGCTGTAAATCTAGCAGAATGGAAACCATATTGCGTGTCACTGAGAAGGTTATTTTGCTAAGATGGTTGATTACTTCTCTATTTAACACAGATTCCAGCAACTTGCTCATAATGCACAGGAGACTTATTGGTCTGTTCTGAGAGGGAGATGAGTGATCACCTGAATTCTTAAATACAGGACATAATGATGAGATTTTCCGATGTTATGGGAAGCAATTCTCCTTAAGACAACGTTTAAACAGTTTTTTTAAGAATGGGCGCTGGTTCTGGTTGAATTTTTTTGAGTACTACAATTGGAATACTGTCAGGGCCGGTTGCTTTACTGGAATCAAGGTTTGTGATTAGCTTGGCAACATCACGTTCAGATATTTGTATATCACATAGTATGTTTTCTGATACAGGAGGAAATACAGAGAGTTGGCAGTCTTGGTCGCAAAGGGTAGAGTTAGCTGCAAAGTTCTTGGCAAAAAGTTTGGCTTTGTCTGATGCTGACAAGATTACCTCAGGTCCATTGATGATAGTTGAGATAGAACATATGTATATAATCAATATACAATATGTTATATATATATATATATATATACATATACATATACATACAAATTCTTTTCTGTATACCTCATAATTTACTTATCTTACTCTCTAATTTGCTAAAGAAAAGGCTGTTTAATTGACCAACAATCAGGTTTGTTTGTTTATCTCTAATCATAAAGAAACAGAGGACAAGACTTGCACCCACACGAAAAAAAGCATTCTTCAATTAATTTCTGTCAACTTTAAAATCACACTTAACGTATATAATCCGAGCATGAATAAATATGCTCACGCCTCTTTTATTTCTTATGGCATTTCTCATCATTTTATTATTCTTTATCGACTTGTTTTTTTTTTTGTTGTTTTTTTTTTCTCCTTTTCAATTTTAACCTCCTTAAGAAAACGTTAATTTACATGAAAGCTATTCAAAACTTTTTGATAGAAAATACATTATAGATTTCTCGAGGGTGGAACCAGGAACTAAAGTTAGGGCAAGCATACACCCACCTGAGAGAGAGAGAGAGAGAGAGAGAGAGAGAGAGAGAGAGAGAGAGAGAGAGAGAGAGGGGGGATTGATTTATGGTAGGGTCAAAAAATGTCATGTAATTATTTTTTGGGAAGTGTTCTAGGCCAACGTTTATTAGTTTTCTATTTTCCTTCTTCTTCTTCTTCTTCTTCTTCTTACCATTATTATTATTATCGGCAGTGGCATCATTGTTGTAGCAGTAGTAACAGTAGTAGTAGTGTTAGTGTTGTCAAAGTGTCATATGTTTTGATTGCTTCCCAACTTATGTACAACTTTTCTTATTGAATTCCTCTAAGAAAAGCAGTTGTCTTCTTTATATTATAAACAGTGCTCATACTTCTGTCAGCTACTGTTGATACATACGTTCATCTGAATATATCCTAAACTAGAAGAATAGCCTTGCCCGGACATTATATATATATATATATATATATATATATATATATATATATATATATATATATATATACTAGCAAGAGTACCCGTCGTTGACTGGGTTCAAAAACAGCCTACAGAAAATGAACTGATTTATTAAAGTATGATAGGTTATGAAAAGGAAGTGTTGTAAAGAGATAGCTTCGAATTTGGGGGTATCAAAACTAAAGCAACATATGATGAAAGTAAAAATAAAATAGATAAACCCCATATTTTATTATACCATACCTGTTCACACTGAAACACTTATCACAATATTTTGTGGATCTATATTAAAAAACCTTGTTAAACTTTGTGACATATATCCGTTCGATGGAGGTCAGGCGCGAACGAACACCCCATAAATTTATTATATCATATTTCTTCAAACTGAAACATAATTATCAAATTATACTTACGCAGATAGATATGAAAAGTCTTTTATTAAAGTTTGTGCCTATTTCCACTCTATGGAGGCCAGACGCAAATGCAGACCCCCACAATTTTATTATACCATCCCTATTTAAGTTAAAACATACTTATCAAAGTATTATTATGTACATCTATATCAAAAACACTTGTAAATGTGTTTTTTTTAATTTTTAAATTTTTTATTTCCATACTTTATGGGCCAGGCGCGAACGCAGACCCCACAATTTTAATGAACCACCGTTATGCTAGATGAAATATACCCATTCCTGAGTCTCGATACATCTTCTATCATTATATGTAATCAGTTTTTTTAAATAGTAAACCATATAGGAGCCTATTCGTGACCACACACACAAATTATTCCCAACTCGCATTAGGTAAAAATGCACTTCCATATAAATAATTGAATCAATTCAATAAGTATCGGTAAAAAAAAACAAAAAAACTGACAACATCTACGTAAAAATGCAATAAATTAGTAGTCCTGCGAGATAGTGTTGAGACGATTAATCCAAATCGGCATCGAGAACAGGAAAAATCGGAGCTCTCTGGGGTATAGGAATCAGAAACATTTGAGCCTATTTTCCGATCCCAAAACCGATTCGTTAAATTATCTTTTTTATTTGATTTTGATTTAAGAAACATCTTCCACTTCTTGTAGTAATAATAAAATAATAAATATTTATTGATTTAAACTTCCAGTAGGATTAAAATCTACAGATCATCATCAACGCTCTGATCCCCATCTGGCATCAATTGTGATGGATGGCTCTCGTCTGGGTGAGACCCCGTGTTTTGACAAGCTTCTGGGTTTGACCTTTACTCCTGATCTGAAATGGAACATGTATATCAAGTCTGTTGCCAAGGTAGCTGGCAAGATGGTGGGATCCTTCTACCGCTCCAGAAGATATCTCACTACTGATGCAATTCTCTATCTATATAAAAGCCAAGTACGTCCAAGGATGGAATACTGTTGCCATATCTGAGCAGGAGCTGCTAAAAACAGCCTATCCTGCCTTGACAGAGTACAAAATAGACTTCGTGGCTTAGTGGGGGATGCCCTTTTCTCTACCCTGCAACCTCTCTCCCACAGAAGAGACGTTGCGAGCCTATCCTTGTTTTATCGTTATTTCCATGGCAGGTGCTCGTCTGAACTCCAATCTCTGGTTCCCCCTCGCCAATCTTTCACGAAAAACACCCGTCTAGCTGAATCCACTGTGAAAATTTTCCCCCACTCTATATCTGTGCCTAAATCAAAACGCGGATTCCATGAACAAAGCTTCTTTCTAAGAACTGCACGCCTGTGGAACTCTGTTCCGTCTGCCTGCTTCCCACCGGACTACAACTTGGATGTGTTCAAGTCCAACGTTAACAAATTCCTAATGAACCGCCCCCTTAAGTAAACACTTCATCAAATCTCCACACTAACGTAATGTACTTGCAATAACCCTTATCCCTGAGTGGCTTCCGGGCCTTGATAAGTGGTGATCACTGTGTAAAAAAAAAAAAAAAAAAAACTCACGAATATGTGCTTTGCATTTGCGAAAATATATGCACATTTAAGATGTGTTTTTACAGTAATCGGGACAAAATAACACTTTCATAGTTAAATGTTTAGAGATTGATAAAGAATCGGAATCGGTAACTGTATAGCAATCAGAAAAAATATTAGAATCGTTCCATCACTAATATATATAAATGGATTCTCCCGTCGATTTCAACGTATGAGGTTCCGCTACAACAAAGTTGCTCAGAAATCCACACAGATGATTTGTTTATAGTGGTGAAGGCTTTGTGTAGAACTACCCACACTTTTTGGTATTACTGCTAACCCCCGTCGGTGGCGATGACTGCCACAGGACAGAGTATACAGTAGACTGCCGGTTTTCACATCAGAGTTTTCTTTTCCTAGAGGCCTGTCTTACCGAAGACTGGGGGTGCATCTTTCCCAATTAATTAACGCACCTCCAGATACTAACCTGAAAAGTTCTACCACTCGGCGTGGTACGTACAGCGCCTCGCCTTTCCAAATGGTCACCCACCTGGTATTGGCCAGGCTCAACGTTGCTTAACTTCGGTGATTTGGCGAGAAGCGGTGTGTCAACGTGATTGTGATGTATATAATAACGTGATTTTTATTTGGGGTCGTCCGAGTACCGATATTTAAAATAGAGAAAAAAGAAAAAAAGAAACTTGTAGAATTATTTCAAACGAAGAATAATCGAACACAGAAATAAATCCGTTATTTTTAAACAAAACAAATATTTGAAATCTTATTCTTCTCTTTTGTAATAGAACTATTTTGGCGCCATCATTTTTCAAATGCACCTTTCTTCGAAATCCTACCCAGCACCCGCACACGCTAATTACCAAGCATCTGTTGAACAATTTATAGTTAATGCTAAACATCAAGATTATTTTCGTTAAATTCTTTGTTGAAGAATTCTAAAGTTCACAGTCCCATGACACGGAACTATTTTATTCTTTGTCACTACTTTTGAGTCTTCTTTGCCGCAATATCTTTTGTTGTCGGACATTTCTGTTTTCAACGAAGCCATATTTCCCAAAGATTATTTCAAAAAGTTTAATTTTAAAAATATCTTCATTCTATTTATTTAGTTGTTTTTTTTTTTTTGTTTTGTTTTTGTTTGGATTTTCTTTATTTGGAATATTAACATTGGAGACTTTTCATTCTTCTTTACCTCGAATTCTTCGGAAAGGTATGAATCGATCTTTAGGTTCTCGTGTAGCTGTTGTCTCCGCGCTCCTATTCCGAATATGTAGCAGTGGGCCGACATCAGTCGACTTTTTTTTTTGAACAGATTAACATTCTTTTCTTTTTTACATATTTCAAGCGGATATGGATTATTGCACATAAAAATAATTAAATTAAAACGAAAATCATTTTTCTTACCTATATATTAATACGATAGCGTGTGTGTTATTTTCTGTGTCCCGTTTACATCCGGGTCGTTTAATTGTTATGTACTTTATTGTCATAATTAATCTTACCAAGAACTCTTCATAAATTTTGGTTTCAGTTTCAATAATAGCTGATCGCACTCAACTCATTTAATTTTATATAAATAATTTTTCTAAGAATTCTTCATAAGTTTTGGTTTCGATTTCGATTATAGCTGAAAGAACTAAAGTTATATATATATATATATATATATATATATATAACTTTAACTTTAGCTCTTTCAGCTATAATCGAAACCGAAACCAAAACTTATGAAGAATTCTTAGAAAAATTATATATATATATATATATATATATATATATACGTTATATTTTTGAAATCGCAACTTTGTAATCTATTAAAATCGATAGAGCATTAACTCTGTAATAATAATATACACAATCTGCAAGAATTAAAATATCATATTTAAGCGTATTTTACGACCTGGCTACGCCAGGCTCCCCTGCTAGCTTGGATAAATACTTTTGCAGTTTTAACAAAATAGCTACAATAATATCAGAGCATCTCCATTAAAGCTGAACATCTACAGAATACCAACATCAATATATTACATATGAATCAGTCGCCTGTGGAATTTCCACAGGTCCCGCTAGTTTCAAATTACTTAATCAAGTAAAAATTCCATCGATTTTACTTGATTACTAAATTGAAAAGGCCAAATAAGGAATATATAATGTAGATCTAAACGAAAACACCTTAGTGTGGGGAGAAAGATATACCACTGAAATATCTGAATCGTATAAAATGAAGAAGTCTATTGGGAACCGAAACTAAGCGATATGTAATGGAAGTGAGGGAACGTTATCTTCAAACGCGTGTCACAAGAAATTGTTATTTTCATACTTGCTCATGTCTAAAGCTAATGAGTCTTTTACTGACTGATGCTTCCCGAAAGGATGAAACATTAGTGTAAGTATTTAATAAGTATAATAGTGTATATACATATATATATATATATATATATATATATATATATATATATATATATATGATTAGTTTTTTTTGGAAAAAGAATTCCAGCAGAGTGCTCAATTAAAAGGAAAATCCAAATTTTAAGAGCGTATTTATATTTTTATATTTTGTGTACAGAAAGTTGTTAGTTGAGACAGATTATTATCGGGCTTGAAACCGACGGTACCAATGATCTGTCTCAACTAACAACTTTCTCTACACACACACACACACATATATATATATATATATATATATATATATATATATATATATATATATATATATATATGAGAGAGAGAGAGAGGGAGTCACCCACATACGGACTGTTTCACTGCATCACAGCTCATCAGTGCGGCTAGACTATCACCCGTCCCTTGCCAGGGATTGAACCTAAAACCATCTAGTTGATAGTTAGCAGTTCTAACTACTGGCCCATGAGATCGGTGTCTGTAAACGACCTCATCAAATGTTAATGTTGATAGACACTTGCCCATCACTTTTAGAATGTTCGACGTTCTTGTGTGTGTGTGTGTGTGTGTGTGTGTGTGTGTGTGTGTGTGTGTGTGTGTGTGTGTGTGTGTGCATGTATTTCTATGTATTATCGGCAATAGAACTGTGGTCCAAATAGTCGTTGTCATTTTAATTATCAATTTCTATACATAAACATTAACTCTAATTATCATTATTATTTCTATTATTTTACCAATTAAGAGTAGTCACATAAGCCACCATCAAAGATTTCTCTTTGAGAACAACTTGCGGTGTTCTCTGGAGTCTGAGAGACAACAAGTATCCTGAGATTTCCAGTACTCGCCACCATTTTTGACCCCGTTTGCAGATGAATTTGCGTTATCGCAATAGCCGTTTACCATTAATTATAAATAAATTCTTCTCGGGTGATTTTCGTAGTAAATTTCTACTAAGTTATGGATTGATGTAATAAATAACCTTTTGCATTTTGTCTATTCGCTTGAATTGTCTCGATATTTGTTCATACGTTCGACCGTGAATAGGAAAAAAAAACAAGCGTCTATAATGGTTTTGTTTGGATTTACCCAAAAGCACACGCACCTCGAAATACCCGGGAAACGCCGGGTACTCCCGCTAGTACTTAAATAAATTCAAACATGTTTCCGTTACTATTTCTTGCTGGACGTTTTTTTTTTTTTTTTTTTTTCACACTTTATTTTCCAACTTCGCCTCAAGGCTTCGGGTTCGATCCTTCCTACTTACATACCAAAACTTTTTTATCCCCCCCCCCGGCACAAGCACCCGGGCAACGATTTTTTATTATTCTTTTGTTTGGATTTACCCAAAACCACATACACCTCCAAACACCCGGGCAATGCTGGGTACCCCCCGTTAGTATATATTAAAATCACTTGTGTTTTATGTTGAATGCACACGCATTAAAAATTTTAAAATAATAATAATAAAAAAAAGACAACCGGTCACGAGAATTGACGTGTACTATTTAAAAAATTTGGGCAAGGAATGAATGCAGTCCAAAAATGAAATTTCCAAAATTTTCAACGCTTTCCATTTGGATTCATTTCGCTACATTTTGTGACCAATAGCGGAGATCAGTTCAAAATATCAAAATAAAACATCAAAAACTAAAAACAACATCGTATTTATGCTTTTTACACCTCGCAAGATTTTAAAAAATACTTTTCTAGAAGCATACGTGGAATAATATACAACTTTATACAATATGAAATGTTAAATATGTCTGGGCATGACACCTTTCGTTATCTACAGACAACAGGTTGACATCTAGAACAACAGAATCGAGTCTGAGTCAGCGTAAAAAAAATAAGTAAAAAGACGATTACAATATGCAGTTGGGTCTTACATAGTCATGCCTAGCCAAGGACAAGTCAAGGTGGCGAGAAACCAGGGAGAGTTTTCTTCTCAAGTAAAGAAAGAACCCTACTCCTTATTTTGAATCCCTAAACTTCCTTACCGATTAATATCTTGAATTATGTCTACTTAATCCAAAAATTCCTGCAGCAACTGGATCTAGTTTTAATTTTTTTTTTCTTCAAAACAGAATCAAGTGGTTAAAAAAATATCATAACTTTTTGATTCATATGCTTCGTTTCATGGCCGGATTTTTTCGGATTACCCCTCTAGGATTTATAACCGAATTATCTCCCTTAGAATTTTGACTTCCTCGAAAACATCTGACATTTGAACTAGCCTTGTCTAGCACAAGGCCTTTCCAATTTGTTTTAACAGTAAATTTCACATGAAATCTGAGATAACAGAAAAGATATTGATAATTGGGAGACGAAAAATGAAATAAGAAACACGATGAAAGCTATAACGAAAGAATTCTTGGGGCGTTTATCGTTTATGATAAGAGTTTCAGAAAATGAAGAAAAAAGTTTAAAGTGGGGGTAAAAAAAAAAAGAAACTCATAATTTGGCAATCTGAGTTCATGATCCTCAGCAGGAATTATCAATCTCCCAGCATGAATGTCAGTTTTAATCATTTACAGCAAAGAAAATACACTTTAATTGTCCTGATATTGCAATTATCAGGGCGGAAATTATTCGGCAAATATTGGCCGCCTTTTCGACGTTTATGAAGTTGATTTCGGTTGGCTATTGTCACAAATAAGTCAAAATTGAATTGGGAAACAAAATATTCAAATTATTAGAAGGTAATCACTTGCTGACATAATAAACGTTTCGGTCAATGAAGCCTTCTTCAGTGTATAGCATGATGAGAACCAATTTATAAATAAGTGAAAATAAATGTTTTTAACACGAAAAATCACGTTTTACAAAGTTCTCTTTTAAAAACGACATGATTCTACCTTCATCCTCCCCTTTTTTAAAACATTAATTACAATATCTTGCGATATGTTTTTACAATTATAGATTTAAAATGATTATGACTAGTTGACAATCGCGATAAACATAGTTTTCTTTAAAAGAATAAAGCATTAGAGGCAGCTGATAATGCGAATATAAGCACTGTGTCGGTGGTAGAGTTAGCAATATGTACAACAAAACGATCGGGTTTCTATCAGTACTTGTTTGCCTGGTAACATTGTGATATCATGAAAGATTCTGTCTGTGGAAGACTATTTAGGGGCGGAGCTTTTTCAAAGAAAACTAGAGAAATTGCGCAAGGGTCTAACAGAAAAATATTTACCCTTATATATATATATATATATATATATATATATATATATATATATTTAAAGTGATGGTTGTGTAGTTCCAGCGAGAGAAAAAAATGTATATTTAAAAGAGTGTAGCCATCAACAATTGTGTGTTTTTTTTTTTTAAAGGTTTTCATCATATTTTTATTTTAAAATATTTTTATAACGCGTTTCGAGCTTAGGGTGTGCTCTCTTCAGATGTTTTCGTAAAAAGTTTTTCTTTAAAATGGGAGTTTGAAGAGTTATTTTTACCTCCGCTGATACTAAATGTGTTTTTCTGAAGAGAGTACACCCTAAGCTCGAAACGCGTTATAAAAATATTTTAAAATAAAAATATGATGAAAACCTTTAAACAAAACCCACAATTGTTGATGGCTACACTCTTTTAAATATATATATATATATATATATATATATATATATATATATATATATATATATTATTTTTCATTACCGTTTTATCTGTTTGGTTATATATGTTTGAGATGCTCGACCATATTTACGATCCAACAGCCTCGTCAGACCTTACAGAAGTGGTTGTTAGTATTAGGAATAAGTGTTTTAGAAGAAAAAACAGTGGAGGGGGTTGAGGTAGGAGATAATAAGGGGGAGGGAGACAGGTATTGACAATATTTCAGTTTTGAGGGTTAAGATACATTAGATTGTATTGTGTGTGAGGGTAGCAGATTCAGGTAGGCGTGGGTGGAGATATATGGATATAGGGAAGGGGGAGGTGGAGAGAGAATGGTAAAGAAAAGAAAAAAGGGGAGGAGGGAAGTAGAAGAGGGGAAAGTTTCAATTTTTAGGTTTTAAATTTTAAATGTCTTTTGCTTGTTCAGTAAGGTATATTAAGTAGATGAGGGGGAGAGAGGGAGAGGGAAAGAGAGGGAGAGGGAAAGGGTTAGTGTAGATGTCATGTTTTTGACAGGTACAGGGTTCATTTAAAATTTTCGTAGTCGCTATACGTCGACTTGTCCATTTCAGTTTACAATGGGTTGGTTTTTTTTATAATACATACGTTAACGCACGCGCAAATACGCATATATATATATATATGTACATTTCTACACATCCATATACAGACACATACGCACACAGACATAAACAATGTATATGCAGGCATACATGGATCCATATGCAGACATACACACACATACACACAATTGTTATACACATATATACACTCACAAATATATATAGACACACACATATATACATATATACACACACCTATTATATATATGGAGATATAGATCTCCAGTAAGAAGTAGATGTACACATACATACACACACATACACACGCATCTACCCCTATACACGTATATACAATTACATAAATATAGATATTAATATAAACATATAGACATATATACACATACACACACATATATATATATATATATATATATATATATATATATATATAAATTATTTATTATAATAATTTTTAAATACCTACAGACACTCGTGTTTCATCCTTTCGAGAATCATCAGTGCAGGGTGTCACGATTAACACCGGTCGATAGATTCGAACCCGGCAACAGAATCTATCTCTGGCTTCATTGGCAATGACCTAATCCATTCGGCCACCGTTACTGTTGAAATTTAAACATTTATTTTAAATGTGTGTGTGTGTTTTTTTTTTACTGTCTGTCAATGTAATCATTATACATATGCTTCGAATGCACATATGAGATAAATTGACCGACTTTTATTTCAACTGAAAGTGCTTAATGATAATAAACAAGTTCCTTAAAGAGGCTGACAGAATTATTGACTATGATAATTATTAAATATCTACAGACACTAGTGTTTTATCCTTTGGGGAATTATCAGTACAGGGTGCCACGATTAATACCGGTCGATAGATTCGAATACACATATATATATATATATATATATATATATATATATATATATATTACAGAGAGAGGGAGAGAGAGAGAGAGAATAAATGACAAAAAGTTATATTCCAAAATTCATGATGTTGACCATCCTTATTTATTCCTTTAATTCAGTTGACTTATACACTTCTTGACAGTATCTGTTTCGTAGCGCCAATCACTTATTTTTTATATCAATCAGTGAATCTATTATGCCCTTAACTCATCAGAAGAAATAGCAACAATCAATCCGTCAAAAGGAAGTGAAGTGTGATTTGACATGATTAAAATCCGAAAATTGGAAGGGAGACTGCAAATACCTTTTTATTTTTCCATTGCGCAATATTGAATTTTTATCAAACAAAGTTATTAAACCAAACTATTCGTACTAACAATTTTAATTAATTTATGGATCTTCTAATGAATCACATATATAAAAGTGAGGTTTTTTTTTGCACTAACTTTGATATTAAAAGCCTACTTTTTCTATTTTAAAATTATTAAAACAAACTTTTTAACATACTCAGTTATCATATGCAAGCGACCTCATAAAGATTAACTAATTTACATATTCCTTTGAAAAATGAACTTTGATTAATTAGTCATTTTTTATAGTTTCTTATTTGATGATTGGATTCAATTAACTATTACGCTCAGTTCTATTTGTACATATTTACTACATTGTGCATAACTGTATACCATTTAGGATGAAAAAGCTTTAGCACACACACACGTATATCTACCTAAATATCGCTACAAGTGAGAATGTGTGAGTGGATACTTCTCAGCTTATATACTCAACGAATTTCTTATCTACAGACTTGAAATTTGGTATATACGGTATTCAGACATGTAGAAAATTTTTATTCAGTTGTCATCCGGAAACATGGACTGCTAAGCGGTAAAAATGGAAAAATTAGTACATTGTGGTCATTGGATTTTTTTATCAACTGTTTCACGGCTGTGAATGCGTAAATCGTTCACATTATATTGAAAATAAGTAGGTTTGAAAGCAATTTTTAAAGATCGTATCAAGCTCGCCTGATTTTTATTGTATTTGACTCATTGTCTTTAAGTTTGGGTTTCAATCTCAGCTCGAGTATTTTTTTTTTTTTTTTACTTACAAGAAATCCACTGTTTCTCGAATGTGCATGCATGAATGGTTCGTATGGCAGATTACTTATTAAGAATAAGCAGCTTGGAAAAGACCTTTAAAAGCCTTTACCAGCTGGCCTAATGGTTATCGTACTTGATTTATTGTCTATAAATTTTGGCTTTGACTTTAGCTCGAGTATTTTTTACTTACAAGAAGTGAACTGTTTACAAAAAGCATAATCTTTCCGTTACTTCATTTTTTTTTTTTTTTAAAGAAATTTAACGTTACGTTAAACACTTACGGTATTTCTGTTTATAATAAATAAGAATCGTGCATTAATTAAAATAATACGTATTTTACGACCGGACAAAGCCGGGCGGCCTGCTAGTTTATCTATAAAACTAAGAATGTTTGTGTGTGTTGAGGACACTACTCAATCTATATTTTTTACAAATTTTAAACACATTTTGGGTCTACAGACTTGAAATTTTTGTATATAGATATGTGGAAAATTTTTTAATCTTTTTTTTTTTTATCCGAAAAAACGGGCTGGTAAGGGGTCAAAACTGAAAACTTGGTACTTGTGGGTCATGGGATTTTTATTTGTTTATCAACTGTTTCACCAGGTTTGGAAACACTTTTTAAGAGCGTGGCAAGGTTGTCTAATGGTTATCGTACTAGGCTCATTGGCTTTAGGTTTTGGCTTCGATCTCAGCTCGAGCATACTTACAAGAAGTTAACTTTTTAGAAAAACTATAATACTCGCATGCACATGTCTCAGTTTCATCTCGTTTTTGTTTTTTTTCATTATTTTAAGGAATTTAACGTTACGTTTAATGCCGGACAACGCTAAGTATATATATATATATATATTTGTGTGTGTGTGTGTGTGTGTGTGTGTGTGTGTGTGTGTGTGTGTGTGCGTGTGTGATTTTGTTTGTGTGTGTATGGGACAGTCTCTACCAAACTCCTCTGTCAATTTTGGAACTTGGTATATGATGATTTTGTTCTGTGGGACAAATTCGATTTGGTTTTTAGCCGGAAACAATAGCTAAGGTGTCAAAATTGAAAAACAATTCGAACTTGGCAGGCTTGAGTCGAATTAAAGTGTTCACGTATGCATGCGCAAATATACATTTATACGTTAAAATCAATTCATTTTTTAATGTTTTGGCTATCCAGTTGACCACAGCGCTAGAGCTGTTGGTTTCGATTCTAGCTGAAGGCATCTAAGACATTTTTTTATATAAATGTTTAAATTGCTACAATTACATTACATTCAATAGAGAATTGGTTCTATAGGAAGAAGAATACGAAATCTTAATAAATAAGAAATATACTTAAGCGTCTTTTACGATCGAGTAACGTCAGGCGGCCTGTTAGTGTATATTTGTGTGTGTGTGTATGTGCGCGCGAGCGCGTGGGTATTTCCACAAACTGGCTCCTGTAATAGCTCCAATAAAAACACAGAGCTAAGTAATCATTGATAAGTTCCATTGAGAAGAAAACTATTTAGTATGTAAACACCTTTTTATATAAATATATTATTTCTTAATCTGGAAATTGAGCACTCTGTCAACTTTTCTTTAAAGAACTTGTTTCCATTATATATATATATATATATATATATATATATATATATATATATACCAAATAAAAAAATATTTTGTTACTTATTTTTAATGCCGTATCCCGGGGTTTTACTGAATATATATATATATATATATATATATATATATATATGTACATAACTAAGTGATCGATTTTGCGATACGAAACAGATACTGTCAAGAATTGTAAATGTCAATTGAATTAAAGGAATAAATAATAAGATGGTCAACATGGTGAATATAGTTTCTTGTTATTTATTCACTATATTGCTCTGTAATTACATCCGGCTTCTTAAATACCTATTGGTATATATTATAAGGAAATATATTTATACAGAAATCTCTCTCTCTCTCTCTCTCTCTCTCTCTCTCTCTCTCTCTCTCTCTCTCTCTCTCTCTCTCTCTCTCTCTCTCTCTACACACACACACATTATATATATGTATATATATATATATATATTCTTTTCTTCTGTTCGAAAATGATTATTTTAAGTTTCTGTCATATGCACGCGATGCTTGGTAGAGTAAAAGAAGATCAGAAGAATTTGACAACAATATTTCAGGTTAAATTCTAAGTGTTCATCCATATTTCTCTGAAATGAAGAATACTCGTGATGGTTGAGCAATTATCGCTTTTCTAAATTCATTGGATGCTGCCTGTGAAGAGAAGAACGAATTACAGTGTAGGCAAAGTACAGCAAAGTTAGTCATGCAGAAAAAAAACATAAAAATGCATGTCTTACCATTTCCCCATTCTCTGTCATGGTTCACTTGATCGTTCTTGCAAGATCAAAAGTTGGCATTTTGTGTGACATATTGTCAAACACTAATGAGTCCGCCTCCAAAAAGTGTGTGGATTCTCTCTCTCTCTCTCTCTCTCTCTCTCTCTCTCTCTCTCTCTCTCTCTCTCTCTCTCTCTCTATCTATCTATCTATCTCTCTCCCTCTGGCTTTGTAATAACGTTTTCTTTATCCCTCAGTTTCTCTGCAAGAATCTTGTATTCCAAGTGTCAGCAACTGCAAAAGAATAACGTTAGAATTTGGCGTCTGTGTCTAATTTTTTTTTTTCAGACTTAAACATTCATTAAAAAAATAATTTCAACACAAATATTTGTTAAATTTTACATTGTAGGGCGAGAAAAGTTTCTGCATAAATATTTTTGTATTAAGATATCGTACTTATATTAAACAGACATTTTTGCCGCACGATTACTGTTGTTATTACTGTTGTTATTACTGTTAAATATTTCATCAACAAAAACATTCATGATGTGTACAATTATGTTGGCATCAACATATTCGCACGTCCTTTCGTATAAATAATTAAATTCGTTTAAAAGTATTTCGAACAAAAGTAAACAAATAAATGACGCGCACACACACACACATAATATATATAATTCCAGATTAAGATTTTTTTAGAAATGAAGGAACCAATTAAGTTTTAAGGAGATTAATGCAAGAGTGCTTAATACCGAAGTAGTGCGAAATAAACTTTTTAAAAATAATTTTACGGACTCTACATTTGTTAAGTAATATCGCCTGAAGGTGTCTCTAATTACTTGCAACTGACTGATCGAAACATACTCATAAATGTGTAGCGACATATACATGATTATGTAAAATGAATATATATATATATATATATATATATATATATATATATATATATATATATATAAAACAGTGAACCATAATCGGATGTTAAAAAATAATATATAAGTCGATTAAAAAAAAATCACCAAGTGTAAAACAACCCAGGAAGAAGTGAACACTATTCGGAATTTTATAAAATAAATAAGTTGATTAAGAAAAAAAGAAAAACATCACGAAATGCAAAAAGGAATAGAAATAATTTTTTTTTTGTAGAATTGTTGTAATAAAAAAAAAGAAGCTTAGAACGAATGTATCCTGCGAAATAGTTCCAACTGCCAGCGAAGGTTTTCTCTGCTTACACAAAGTAAGAGGCTGAAACTCATGGCAAGCGCCTCGAGGACGGACAGGTGAAACTTCGTGCGTCCTCTGTGTAAAACATAAAAACAATCCGAAGAGAATGTAGAAGCACAATCTTTTTCATCTACTAAGTGCTGTCCAATAGCCGATTCTACTAATTAGGAACTCCTGGAAATAGACTGATGATCTCGGATGTAACGCGGCACATGCTGGGCGATTTTAATCTGGATACGCTGGGTCGTATTGCCTATGTAGACGGCACCACACCAACATTGAAATTTATAAACAATATTACTTAACTGAAAGATAGGCAAGACGCGTTTACGAAAAGAGGGAAAAGGGTGCTTTGTAAAGAAAGCAATTCGAAGGGTTAAAGCGCCAAAATTCGAAGTGACAAGAGAGAAAATCTTGTCTCCAATAGGTTGGCCTTCAGGCCCAATCCAAGGTAACTTGACGTATATATTTTTTCTTGGGTTGTTTTACACTTAGTTATTTCTTTAATCGATTTATGTATTATTTTTTAACATTCGATTATGGTTCAGTTCTTTCCCATTATTTTAAAATTTGCTATTCTAATAAAATTATGTCCCATATATATATATATATATATATATATATATATATATATATATATATATATATATATATATATATATATTATATATATATAAGGATAAAGAGCGGTTTCTGAAATTCGTGTTAGGGTTGAAAACTTCATTCCTCAGTGCTGAAATATTAAAATTATCACGGAATTAATTTATTTATTTATTGCGGACTATTATCCTCATCTTTTTTAGTTGGTATTTCATGGCGTTTCGTTACCACCTGACGAAGGCAAGAGGAATAGTTGTCCGAAACGTCGTGAAACAACAATTAAAAAAAGATGAGGATAATATATTACTAATCTAAATAATGAATTCTAATTAATTCAATAATATGTTTATCACGGTATTTTCTACACTGTTTGTGTATTCCATTTCTCGTGGATATCCGGCAAAACGATCCCAGTCCCTCCCTCTTTTTTCGGCACATCATTCAACACTACAGCCAAATTTGGAACAATTACATCGAGGGCATTGCCAGGGCCGCTGCAAGGAAGGTGGGATCACTCTACTGTGCTAGAAAACTACTAACACCCGAAAGTATCCTGTACCTCTAAAAGGCAACCATTCGCCTATGTATGGAGTATTGCTGTCATATTTGGGCTGGTGCATCGGCTACTAGTCACTCGCTCCTTGACAGGGTTCAAAAGAGAGTCGCTAATCTGATAGGCCCTGAACTGGCATCTAAGCTTCAGCCTCTGTCCCATCGACGAAACGTTGCATCCCTCTGCCTGTTCTACAAGTATTATAATGGTGAATGCTCTGACGAACTGCAAGCACTTGTGCCACCACGACGTGAACACCCTCGACAGGCCCGACAGGCTACAAAATCCCACCCCCACACTGTAGACCTCCCTAGATGTAAAATATCTTTCTACTCCAGTAGTTTCTTCCCCAGAACCGCTAAACTTTGGAATTCCATTCCAGGTCCCTGCTTCCCCAACTGTACTGACGTGCAGAAGTTCAAGTGCAACGTGAACCAACATCTTGCTGCCCAAATCTCTACATAGTACCCCAGTAGTTGTTGCCCCTGATAATAGCCCCTACACCAAAGTGGCAATGTGCCTTGTATGGGGTGAAAATGTAAAAAAAAAAAAAAGAAAAATGACCAAAAACGTAAAAGTGATATTTCAGTGACATGTACATCACATGTAACCCACCTTTATAGAAAGTTAGAGAAATTCGTCACAAACACAAGATTGAATAAAAACGTCCAGATATGAAGAGAGAGAGAGAGAGAGAGAGGGAGAGAGAGAGAGAGAGAGAATAAAAATTTATGAAACTCTTCTGATTAAATTTGAATCGGCGAAAATTAATATTGCATCTAATGCGGCAATAATGTATTAGTCGAATTTGGTAACTAATTTCATAAAAAGACGACAAAAACAAAACAAAACAAAAAACACCACCAACACATTATTATTATTATTATTATTATTATTATTATTATTGTTGTTGTTGTTGTTATTTTTATTTATTTATTTATTTACTGCTATCAAAATAATGATCATTCAGTAACAAGATACTTTCTTATGATTATCGCAAAGATCGAAAACAGTCGAGATGTACAATACAACCGCCATGGATCTTAGCTATGCCAACTATCGCTTGATATTAAAAAGATTGCTCCTATTTTAGAAAGAATATACTTTATACTTCAATGCTACAAAATACAAACTAAAATATTCTATAGTTCTGGAATTGAGTTACGTTTGAAAAATAAATCAATTTTTATTCTTCTAATAATCAGTAATCTGTAATTACCCGAGCAAGTCACCCATCTTTTATATAACGCTCTGTCTGTCTGTCTCTCATTTTTAGTTGATTGGCCCACTTACTAATAGTTTTTAATGCGGCTGTGAGCATTTAGAGAAAAAGATAAACCTTTAGAAAAATAGTAACTCTTTTTACCTAATTTACACGATGTGTTTGTGCAAACCATAAACACGTATGTAAATTAGATAGAAAAATAATGTCTCTCTCTGCCTCTATATTATTCATAAGGAAGTATAGAAGTAAAACGGCATATTATTTTCAAGAATGTGCACGTCACAGTTTATATATTTTCGAAAGAAATCAGAATGTAACAAAATGTGGTAGTCGCTGTGATCCAACGAGTCACACACGGTGTCTTATTCGTGCAAATATCGGGATGTAAGTTTAACAAAACAACAAGTATCTTCATTTTCATGGCAGGTGCTTGACTAAGCTATTCCCGCTCCCCGCAGCCTGTAGAACATTCACGGCAAACACTCGATTAGCCACAATCACTGTTAGCTATTTCCTTGACTCTATATGTGCCTAAAACTAAACTAAAATTATACGAGTAAAGCTTTTTTCTCTCAGAGTTGCTCGTCTGTGGAATGCAATACCATGGAGCTGCTTCCCAGCTGACTACAACATTGTCGTTTTCAAATCCAATGTAAGCAAATTCTTGTTGAACCGTCCTCTAAAATAATTCATTTCTGCCCAATTTCCACCATCTCCGATCATCGGGGTATTGTCTCCTCTGACACTTATACCGTGTCCTGGCCGTTATTTTTTAACTGTGTCGCTACAATTCTAACCTCTCTTGGATCACCATGCCATCTGGCACCGTCACAAAGGAACAAACAAACAAAGAAAAATAAATCCGACTCAGCATTTTTTTTTAGGTGCAAATGAAATGCAGTTATTCGTGGTTCTTCCAAAAATTTGCACACGCAGACGTGTTTCCTTAAAAGTCACCGTCGCCGTCACCCCACGCAGGCGCCTGTCAGCGCTTTCTCCCTCTCGACTTTCACACGTTCTTCTTGCCCGGCGCGCACTTTGCTTCTCTGCCGACCACGTGGAGTATTTTTCTCCTCATTTTCTTGGGACGCAAGTTCACGCACACTTGCTAATTTGCATACGTGTTTTAACGGCTGCTGCTGTTGCTAATATTTTCGCTAGACAGCTATCCTTCGACCCCTACTGATATTTTCACACGCGCTTACTATTACACATTCATTAATCCTTATCCTTGAGTGGCCTTTGGGCCTTGATAAGCGGTGACTCTATAGTATATAAAAAAAGTGCTATTAGATCAAGTTCGAACGTGCTATCCAACTTTATTTTTACAAGTTGTTAATTGAACAAGCTTTTATTCGACGAATGTGGAGATTTCTCGAAGCGATACACATCAAAGTTGATGAAAGCACGTGAACTGTCTGGAAGTGGCTCATTAAATGTCATTTGGCATAAACATTAAAACTTATTAACGCCACAAGTCAACGCAACTAGTTTTTTTTTCTTTGCATTTACAAACGAAGAGAAGAGCCTGAAAGCAGAAGCAATATAAAACTCTTGACAATAGATGAAAGGTTATAAAAGGAGTTGCGATAAGTAATGGATTTCAATAATGGACGGAGGGAATATTTAACTGAGTCAGAAACCATGTGGTCTGCTCCTGGTTCAAATCGATCGAAACTACCTCAATAGTAAGCGCCAGATCATGATAACATTTGGCACTGAGGTTCATGTGTAACGGATCTAGGGCATTAGTATCCCGGTTATTAGTTTCCCCGTGCCTAAGTGGCCTTAGCGTACATTTTCATTTGTGTACCGGTAATGTCTGTTTTTGTTGAGGTTTTTACCTCATCTTAGGACAGAACAGTGACACCTCGTCCTGAAATAATAAAAAAAAAGTTTAAATTGTGTTTGCATGTACTCTTTTTTATTTTGACGAAGATATAAATTTTATTGCTTGAGAGCTTGTTTTGGATTCGGTTTAAATTGTATTTGCATGCACTTTTTTTGACGGCGACATAACATGTACTGTATTGTAAATTTTAATTGTAATAAACAGGACTAAGATTCCTCTCGTATTTTTTACCGTTAGCAAAACAGTGGTTATTTCACTTTTCATGTTACTGTTCTTTCTTAATTGATGTCTAATATTTTTTATTAAAATTCCACAAAAACTGGAAGTATCTAAATTTTCACGAAAGGGCACATAGCCCCTTCGTCGTATTTTCCAGAGAACTACATTAAACTAAATATAGTCCACAATCTGCACCAATCAGCCGTGTTTCAAAATTCATAATAGTTGAAGAATATCATTTCAGTTTTTATCATCCCACTTTACGGATGCATCGTTTACAGTAGACCTCCGGGATGCGGCATTAATCCATTCGGGGGGTTGTGGTCGTAAGGTAGAATCGCCGTATGGCGGGGCCTAAGCAAAGTTTTATACAATAATATTAAAAATCAGTAACAAAATACAGTATAGTATATAATGCACATGTATATAATCAAATAACATTATAAATAACACCGTACGGCAGGGAAAATACCGGAACCAGGGGCCGTAAAACATCGTATTTCACACGAGAAAGAAAACCGAATTCCGGGGCCACTTAATTTCGGATTTTAACAGCAATTTTTTAACAAAAAAAACAAAAAAACGAAACGCTGATGAACAAATAAACATCTTTCGATATTCCCTTTTCATTCTTGTGTGTGTGTGTGTGTGTGTGTGTGTGTGTGTGTGCTATTCAGTATTAGGTGAAATAAGAATTGGAAGAGTGTTTAGTTACTCGTTGAAGTTACCATTATTTCTATGCAAACAATCTTCCAATTGAAGATCAGATGTATAATGCCCATTGAATAATATATATATATATATATATATATATATATATATATATATATATGGTGAGCCTAAGGTAGGTGGATATTAAAAAATATTTATTTAGACATCACGCCCCCCCCCCAAAAAAAAATCGCGGTCAAGTCTGGTATCCACTTTTGTCTCACCCTCACATATAGCGAACAGTGCTTGTATAAAAATATTAGGTTATCATTTGCCAACGGTGTCTGTCCCTTGGTTAAAACTGCCATCAACAAGACGACTGTTCAATTCCAAATATCAGCATATAATGAGCGCTGGTTTAGTCGCACAGAAGTGTTGTAATACAGCGAAACAACTCCACCTCTCCCTCTCTGTCCCCCCCCTCTCTCTCTCTCTCTCTCTCTATATATATATATATATATATATATATATATAATCATCCAAATACAGTACTGTTTCGTTGTATCACAGTTCATCAGTGCGGCTAGAGAGGCAACTACCTCAAGCCAGGATCGAAACCCGACCGTCTAAACGACAGTCAAGGCTTCTGCGCTATTCGGCTGCTGCTGTGTGGGTAGTGAATTAACGATGTTTTGACATCGTCCAAATGCCAAAGCTGGATTTGTTTACACAAAGAGCATCGCTTAATACGCTGATGGACGTTTGTATATCACTTGCAAATATGCTCGACCCAAGATAGGGAACATTATAGTCATCCACATACAGTACTATTTCACTGCATCATAGCTTATAAGTGCGGCTAGACAGGCAACTACTTCAAGCCAGTATCGAAACCCGACCGTCTAAACGACAGTCAAAGCTTATACTATATATATATATATATATATATATATATATATATATATGTGTGTGTGTGTGTGTGTGTGTGTGTGTGTGCGTGCGATGGGAATAATGGAAATAGTATTCATAGATTCATCCAGAGGAAGTCTCGAAATAAAGACGAAACGTTGATGAACACATAACTCGGTTTGTTCCTTTTTATTTTATTTCTTTCTCTCTCTCTCTCTCTCTCTATATATATATATATATATATATATATATATATATATATATATATATATACAGTGATGATCATATTTAGTGGCACGGTAAAATAAAAGTTAAATTTTGTCTAATAAATTCTAAAAAAGGGATTAAATTAAAGAAAATAACAAAGTATATTATGTATTTTTAACTGGCCTTTCCGATGCAGCAATCGGATTTTAGAAAAAATAAATAACAAAGGAACAACAAACATAATTGCAAAAAACCCTTGTTCAAAATTATTGGCACGGCTTTGTTTTTCTTTTAGTATCAGTATAATATCAATCAATTTCCGGTTTACGTGCTTTCTGAACTTTTTTATAGCCATATTATGCTTGTTTAACGCTAATTCAGTGAATTTCAGATAATTTTTAGATAGCGATTTATTTAAACTATTATAAGTGACTAAATTATAATTTTCAATCGCCATGGTTAAAACTAAGGAACACAGCGAAGACGTCAGGAAGCTTGTTGTAGCATGCCATACCAATGGGGAGGGCTATGATAAGATTTCAAAGAAGCTAAACCTTCCCAAATCCACTGTTAGAGCCATAATAAACAAGTTCAAATCGCAAGGCCACGTTATGAGTTTAGAGGGTAGAGGGAGAAAAAGGATTCTTTCCCCAAAAGATGAACGGAAAATTGTTCGACAAGTAAAACAAAACCCAAGGATCTCTGTTGGGGAGATTGTTGATGAACAGAGCACCTCTGGAGTGAATGTATCTCGACATACAGTTGGTAGAGTTTTGAAGAGAGCTGGTTTAAAAGCATGTCGTCCGAGAAAGACTCCCTTATTGAAGCCTATGCACCTGAAAGCAAGGCTAGCCTTTGCAAAACGTCATATTGATAAAGATGTTGCATTCTGGAAACGTGTTCTATGGACTGACGAAACGAAAATAGAGTTATTTGGCCATAATAAAGTGTCTTATATTTACAGAAAATCTGGCGAAGCTTTCCTGCCTAAGAACACCATACCCACAGTGAAGCACGGTGGAGGCAGTTTGATGTTTTGGGGATCCTTTGCTGCCTCTGGACCAGGGCGACTTGTTAAGGTCACAGGTAGCATAAAAAAGGAAGATTATGTTAAAATATTGGATGAAAACCTGAAAGACTCTGCTAAAGAGCTCTCACTTGGTCGTCGTTGGTGGTTCATGCAAGATAATGACCCAAAGCATTCGGCTAAACTGACTAAGAAATGGCTTGAGGACAATCATATTAATGTTTTGGAGTGGCCATCACAAAGCCCAGACCTTAATCCAATTGAAAATTTATGGAGAACATTAAAATTGAGGGTAATGCAAAGGAAGCCTAAGAATCTTATTCATATGGAGGATTATTGTCAGGAAGAGTGGGCTAAAATTACTACTGAAGAGTGCAACAACTTGGTTGTAAACTATGAAAAGCGACTGAGGAAGGTAATCAAGGCCAAAGGCTATACAATTGATTATTAAATAAATCGTGCCAATAATTTTGAACAAGGGTTTTTTGCAATTATGTTTGTTGTTCCTTTGTTATTTATTTTTTCTAAAATCCGATTGCTGCATCGGAAAGGCCAGTTAAAAATACATAATATACTTTGTTATTTTCTTTAATTTAATCCCTTTTTTAGAATTTATTAGACAAAATTTAACTTTTATTTTACCGTGCCAATAAATATGATCATCACTGTATATATATATATATATATATATATATATATATATATATATATATATATATATATAGTAGAAGCTTTGACTGTCGTTTAGACGGTCGGGTTTCGTTCCTGGCTTGAAGTAGTTGCCTGTCTAGCCGCATTTATATATATATATATATATATATATATATATATATATATATATGGTTTTAAATAAAATGGTAGGCGGCAGTTTCTCGAGAGCTCTTTCGGCTATCATCTCTTCAGGAGCAAATCGATAGCAATCTAAATAATATTGTGGCGAAAATAAAGAGTTCTATAGGGGAACTTATTTAATGTGCCAACGTACGGGGGCATTAATTAAATTTATTTACGTTTAAAAACGATTAAAAATGTTGGCACAACGAGGGAGAAAAAAAAAAAAAAAAAAAAAAAGCGGGAGAAAAAATTTCAAAGTTCCCCAAAGAGAAACAATGCGTTAGATGTTTCTTTTTGCCGGCACAAAGAAGGTTGACGCACCGCGATAGAGACAGCCTCCAAAATCTTTAAATGGTTTTTGGAGTCCGCTCTATGTAGCACCTCGAACCAATCTATTTTATATCTATCGGCACAGCACGGGTTGTCAACCAAATGCTGGCCAATAGCAGAGTCCAAGGCTGCAGAAGGAGGGAGACCTCCGAACCCCATCCTCCCTTGTCTGATCTTCGATGGAACATGCTGGTTTATACGAGTCAAAAGGTGCAAGGATGTTCGCCCAACATAACCAGCATCGCACTGGCATTTAAAATTTATATATATATATATATATATATATATATATATATATATATATATATATATATATATATATATATATATATGAGTGCTGGTGTAGTCACACATTGAGCTCTCGCATATATATATATATATATATATATATATATATATATATATATATATATATATTGAGCTCTCCAGTAAATGAAACTGTGAGCTTCTATCAGGATATAATGCATTGCATATACATGTGTGTGGGTGTTTGAGTAATTCAGTATCATAGGAGAAATTAGAAATAGGCAGAGTGTGCAATTACTCGTTCAAGAGCATTTGTGTTCGTCAAACTATCAAAACGTCGCCTGATGAATCGGTTTTATTTGACTTAAGAGTGAATCCTTTACATGTAAATACATAAACATACCTCTCTTTATACGGATATAGATGTATTTTATCTATTTACAGTTGGGGTTTTCTTTGATATGTTACCCTCGCCCATGCATGCACCCCCATCTACAGCAACGATCTTTAAAGAGAAAATCAAATAAATATACAAAAAACAACACAGACACAAAGAAATAGATGTGACTATGAGACCCCTTCTATCAGAACAAACAAATCCTTTTTTTTTCTTCTTTTTTTTTTTCAAGATTTTACAGGATATCCTTTGTAAAAGTTAAAAGCATGCCGGGATTGGGGAAAGAGGAAGTGCACCGGATGAATGGAAGAAGATAGCCATACTGACCATTCAGCTGGGTCGCCCAGCCACATTTGATGATGACCAAAGACGGACAGGAAGAAACAACTGCATGTTCGAAACGTAAGACAACAACTACAGAGGAGACTTTCCATAGTGTCATCAAGATGCATCCGGAATTGTATAAAAAAAAAAAAAACAAAAAACAAAGAAAGATAAAACACAGACAATAACAAACTCAAATTCTGTGTCCATCAAAGAAAGTCTCCAGGCGCGGGAGGGGGGCAGCCTTCCCCTATCCTTTGATGCAGACTGACAACATATTTACTGGTTAGTGTAGCTATCAAGTTCAGGTGCGCAGTGTTTAAAACCTGTCACCACCGCGAAATAAACTTTCCTTCCGCCGAAAATCTAACATTACAAAGAATATCCTGTAAATTCCTGGCAAAACATCTTTTTAAGATCTACCCTAAATGTTTCTTTATACTGATCTACGGTCAGATTTGATACAATGGTATCGAGATAAATGATTATTACAGATTTGAAACGATTAAACATCTGTATATAGGAAGAGTACATAACCGCTCCCACAGAGCTCATTCCAGATAACCTAAATAATTGTTTAAAACTTGAGAAACCGAAATCAATCGAATGATATATATATATATATATATATATATAAGATATATATATACACAATATATACAATACATGTATATATATGTATATATATATATACAATACATGATACAATACAATATATGATATATATATATATATATATATATATATATATATATATATATATATATATATATATACAATAGACAAATGCAAGCATGGAAAGTAATATGGTTAAGCTTAAACATGGAAAAGAAAAGGACAAGATATTCTCGTAAAAAATATAAATTTATAATTTAAAAGATTGCAATAATGCTGCAATATTTTAAGTCATAAATTTATTATATTTTTGTACTAGAATATTTTGTCCTTTTTTTCCATGTTTAAGCTTAACCATATATCTTTTCATGCACGCATTTTTAGTCGCGTGCAAGCGACTCTATAAGTCGGTCTGTCGGTCTGTCCCTAACACTTTTGTGTTTGGCCTTTTTGTTAAGATCAAGGGTCTGTTGTTAATAGATGCTGTTCTTAGCTTTTTAAGCTTTTCGTGGCCTTTTGGCCAAGACCAAAGTGTAATATCTGTTCCGGCAGATACTGCAAGCAAAGACCATATGTGGGGTCAACCTCACATATAAAACCTTGGTCAATATAGGGGCAACCCTTCATACCAGTTGTCAATATCCAGCTCCCCTACTCCCCGGAGAGTTGGTCCCCATTTCCCTTTCACCCCTCACATTAAAAATCGGCCTTGTGCCTAATTTGCTTGGTGGGGGAGCAAATAAATACCAACCTCACATATAAGACCTTGATCAATGTAGGGGAAACCCTTCATACCAGTTGTCACTATCCAGCTCCCCTACTCCCCGGGGAGTTGGTCCCCATTTCCCCTTCACTCCTCACATTAAAAATCGGCCTTGTGCCTAATTTGCTCGGTGGGGGAACAAGTAAATACGCTTTTCTTGATCTTTTGGCAAAGATGAAAGTGTAGCATCTGTTCTTACTACATGCTGTAGTGATTGTGATATAAAATGGGGGATCACTTTTCTGTATTAATTTAATGTAAAATGATCACCCACTTTACAACCAGTCAGTGTCAAAGCCATTCAAGTCATTCTCCAGATTATTCAAGTTGTTTTTGAAGGATTCCAGTTTTAAGCATTCAAGTCATTCTTAAGGTCATTCAGTTTATCTTTAAGTTCATTAAAGTCATTCTAAGTCATTTACTTTTTATTTATTTAAGTGATTTCAGCCCATTTTTCGGTCATTTTAGTTTAACTTTAAGAATTTTATGTCAATCCTACATTCACGCATTACACGAGAGCACGCGACTAATGGCTCTCGGCCTTGTTCTATTATAATCCCTGATTTTTGCAAAATTCACTTGTTCTTTGTTTAAATTCAGTCTTATTTTTCTGCCCCATAAACATAACATACACATATGTAAAACAATATATGGCACTCGTTTTCATTGTCTTTGTTTAACTTGTTACTTTTCTTTTCACGAAAGTGATGAATTAGTAGCATCAGTAGTCGCTGAAGCGATGTGGTTGCTATGGAAACCAGTTAGAAAAAACGTCGCTCACCTCCTTACGTTTTTTTTTTTAACGATTGTGATTACCAGTAAATTCATCATAACTTTTGCTTTACTGAATGAAAATTGAAAAAAAACTTTTTTTCACAATATAGCTGAGAAGGGGATCCATAAACTGTCATAATTGTTTGAAATTTGGTTGAAAAATGAGTGAGCTTTGAAACAGTTCTCATTGACTAAAATTGCCACTTTGCCATACCATTCAAAAACTACCGTGTTTGAATGATATTTTAGGGCACGTGTTTCTGGCTACAATTAGTCTGGATACACTTTTGTTTTGACTAGGATTGAACTTACATAGTTCGCAGTCTGTCGTTTTACTGCTGAGTCACGACACCTTGTCAGATTTTATGTACGATTCTTATCGCTTTTAAATATAAGATTCGTTGTAATTTTTATTAACGATTTTAGCAATTTTTGTATCAAATGTTGCTTCCTAAGCAATTTTTGAATTAAATGTTGCATCCTAAGCAATTTTTGAATTACATGTTGCATCCTAAGCAATTTTTGTATTACATGTTGCTTCCTAAGCAATTTTTGTATTACATGTTGCTTCCTAAGCAATTTTTGTATTAAATGTTGCTTCCTAAGCGATAATGGCTTTATCTACCATTTGTTTTTGCGTCGCCTTTCCTTTTTTGACGGGACGTATTTCTTAATTTTTTTTATATTTTTAAGTAAGTTTTACGTGTATAAAAGTTATTCGTGGCCACATGTTTCTGGCTATTAGCCGTCATCAGGATGGCCAGACTTTCTTGGCAAGGATCAGACCTATTACATAATCCGCAGTCTGGCGTTTTACCGCGGAACAACGACGCCTTGTCATATTTTACGCACGAATTCTACTGCGTTTAAATAAACATCTGTTATTGTTAACTCTTTTATCATGCAGGAAGCGAAATACAAAAACAGCATTTCGAAACTGCTAATATCGCTAATAAAAAAATAACAACAAATTTTATATATATATATATATATATATATATATATATATATATATATATATATATATATATATGTATATATATATAATGTTTTCCCCTGATAAAAGCATTGTTTAACTATAACATTTATAATGTAAGTTTATGAAGCCAAATGAACGCAGATTTTTTTTTTTGAATAAACAAATATTTATTTGCTTATAAATCAAAGTAGTTTCCGACGTAATAACGTCTTCATCAGGATAGACACATTTTTTTTTCATCTTATTTATACCTCGTGGCATGATGCCACTGAGAAAACAAGACTTGTTCGGTGTTATCAACGGTGATTATTCAATCTCTAATGTTTTAAATTTATATATGTATATGATACATAGATCATTATATACAGTACCGCCAAAAATAAAGTCCGCATTGGTCATTTTTTTTTTTCGAAAACTGCAAATTTAAGCTAAATTGAATGTAACTGTTTAAACATCCTACACCGTATCTGATTCGCCTTTTATTCCTCTTTAATTTTACCTGTTCATATTTGACTTTTAATTGAAATATTCTAGTGTTCATGTCAATTTTTAAAAAAATTATAAAGTTGCGATTGCAAAAATAAAAATATATATATATATATATATATATATATATATATCCATATGACTTGGGTGCATCAGCTTCAATCGAAACCGAAACCAAAACTTATATGAGTTCCTTCACCTATAATCGAAGTAAAACCAAAACTTATGAAGAATTCTTGGTAAAATTATTTATTACAAAAAATGGAAGTCCATAACAATTAAATGACAGTCACTCGGATTTAAGCGTGACATACAAAATAAATAACAAACACGCTATCCTATTGATATATAGATTATTATTATTATTATTATTATTATTATTATTATTATTTAAAAGTACATATATTTATTGCTTTGCCATCTAATTTACGTGTGTTTGTGGTGTGTACAAACACGCACATGTAACTTTGATGTGAAACAGCAAAAAAGAGTCATGCTTTCTCTTATATTCACATTCAGAATTATTAGCAAGAGAGAAGTAAAAAAAATACATGGAGAACTAAAAACGCTAGCTAGCTAGATATATATATATATATATATATATATATATATATATATATATATATATATATATAGAGAGAGAGAGAGAGAGAGAGAGAGAGAGAGAGAGAGAGAGATGTGTGTGTGAATTGTCCAGTTAGTTACAAATTACAGTTAAGTAACGCCAAAACTAAAGTATGTTTTAGCATGGGTTTTGTATTATAGAAATATAATAAGGCATAATCACCTTGACACACTGGTTCCTGTTAAAACACTCAAGTTAAGCAACGTTGAGCCTGTTCAGTAGTAAGTGGGTGACAATTTGGGAATACCAGATGCAGTATCTGCTCTCTGCTTATCTCGGCATTGTTTCCAGTCGTCCTGAATTTCTTCTTGCAACTGGAATCAAACAGTACTGACTCAGGAGTGACGAGGTTAGACATTGCACAATCCTTGGTTCACAATTACACGAGCAGGGAGTATCTCTTAAGACTAAATATGAAAATATATAGGAAAAAGCCTTAGTTAAAATCAATGTTAACTCATCTTTCATATATTAACTAGACTACCCGTGACCCGTTGGGTCAGTATATGTTATAGCTAGCTATGGAATAGTGAGTATACAAAATTAATGTATAAAAGTGCAAGTGAGTATACAGAATTAATGTATAAACGCGCAAAAATTGAATGCATGCGCACGCGCGAAAACAAACGTAGCGACCAGTAAAAACAATATAGAATACATTGAATAATAAAGTTCTTAACGTCGCTGCCCTTAGATTAAATGGAAAATCCTTTACATAAGACAAAAGTACAAGGAAAGAGTAGTGTGCATTGTACACCCTAGTTTTCTCCATTTTTTTTTTGTTTCTTAGTGTGTGTTAACAGCCTTAAAAATATCAGGAAATAATAATTAATTGATTAAATAATATTTGACAGTGAGACCTTTTCAAAACAAATATTAAAAAAGAAAAAAAATCATGAAAAGTCCCCACACTGTCATCCAAGCTTCAGCCTCTGTCCCATCGACGAAATGTAGTATCCCTCTGCCTGTTCTACAAGTACTTTAACGGTGAATGTTCCGACGAACTACAAGCACTTGTACCCCCTCTACGTAAATACCCCCGACAAACCCGACAATCAGCAAAATCCCACCCCTTCACAGTAGAGATCCCTAGATGTAAGAGAGCCTTCTACTCCAGTAGTTTCTTCCCCAGAACCGTTAGACTTTGGAATTCCCTTCCAAGTTCCTGCTTCCCCAACTGTACTGACATGCAGAAGTTCAAGTGTAACATGAACCGACATCTTGCTGCCCAACTCCCCACCTAGTACCCCTGTAGCCTGTGTCCCTAATAGTAGCCCCCTACATCAAAGTGGCAATATGCCTTGTTTGGTGTGAAAATGTAAAATACACGCGCACGCGCGTTTTGAAGTGCTTCTACTTATTTTAAAATGTTTGGAACTTACGACCCCCACCTCATTCCCTCTTTTTGCCCACACCACCAAACTTGAAAAAATGCCAACGATTACACGTCTTCGCCAAGAAGTGGGGTTTCATTTTACTTTAAATTTATATAGGAAAGTGATCCCCCCACCACGCTAAATTTTAGTTATTGTTAAAAAAAGTCGTTCTTTTATCATATCTTTAAAGGGCCGTTAAAGCGTATTAGACACACAAAAAGTAAATTTTGATTTTTTTTTTTTTTTTTAAGAGGTAAACAACGCTGGGTGAGGTCGTAAAAAAAAACGAAATATTTTTTTAAATATGTAAATTAATCAAGTAGGTGTTTTTTTGGATTTTTTTTTTTTTTGCATTAGAAAAACATATTTGCTTTGCTTGTTTGTTTTTTGTCTGAAAACAATTCCAATTCTTTTTAATCAAGTTCTAGTGTTAATCAAGCAGAACTTGGGTAAGTAAAGAAAATATTTTTAAAAAATATGAAGATGCACCTGAACAATCGGCACCCCCTCAAAATGTTTGTCCTTTTCGTCTATTTCCAAGTATTTCTGCGAATTATTGGACACTAAGCTAGAAGATTATTAAAGTAATGAAAAAAAATCAATATTTAAAGATTTGGAAGGGGTTCAGTTTCACATAAAACGTTCTAGTAACCCTTTTTTATTTATTTATTTTTTTCTTAGCCAGTAAAAATAGCTACTAAGGGGTCAAACTGGAAAAAAAGAAACGAACTTAGCAGGCTCAAGTCGACTGACAATGCTTTTGTACGCATACGTAAATGAACGTTTATACGTTCAAGTCTGTATTTTAAACTATTTCTTATCCGTTTGACATAAAGCGTAAACGGTTCTTTCGTAGATTGCTTGCCATTAATAAACGGTTACAACTACGGCTGAAGCACTAAATGTTTAGGTTTTTATTTTAGTTGATGGCATCCAAGTCATATCTTTTTAACTTTCGAAATTATTAATATATATTGGGCACAATATAATAATCATAAGAATATCGGCTCTATAATAATGAATACAAAATTTGCATTAATTGAAATATCACATTTAAGCGTATCTCATGACCGGCTAATCTGCTAGTAATAAATAACGTTTAACTTATAATGGTATCTCATTTATTCATATGTAAAAAAAATTTCAAGATGGCGTCTCACACCCTCTTTAACACGGTAAGTATGGAAAAAGGTGTTATAAATAAAAAACTATACAAAATACTATTAAAAACCCTCCGAATATATGTCAACCTATGTCACGGTAACATATATTGAGCGAGTTTTTAACTGTATTTTATCCGGTTTTTTTATTTATAACATCTTTTCCCACACTTACCGTGTTAAAGAGAGAATAAGACGCCATCTTGAATGTTCCAATACATCGGTAAACACTGTATGGTTTTCGAGCTGAATAAACATGTTACATTGAATAAAAACACGAAAAATATATCCAGTTTGGTAGAAAAGTAACTTATCTTGCCTTTGATAACATTTATTTGTTATATATTTGTTTTTTTTGACAACTTTTTCGAATCTATGTGTACAGTAATACAAACCCGTTATGCAACTTCTGATTCCAACAGTTCTTTCCAAGTATTGCAAGCTCGTGGAACTCGTTTCTTGCCGGCTATATTCGTTCTACTTATGGCCTTGGTATTTTTAAAACTAAGGTCAGCATGCATCTTCTGTCTTTGCGATAATGGTTTTTCGTTTTTATTAGCTCTTTACATCAAGTGGCTTCACGCCTTGTCTGAGGCGATTGCCTTTAAAACAAAATACGTATCGCTTGTACATAATGTTATTATCGCATTATGTTTAAGTCATTAAAGCGCAGTTTTACCTTGATATTGATGTCTTCTCCCACACTCATTATATCATATACGTAAGTTTAGGTACGCATGTAGAACTAAGAACTAAGAGTAGAGAGGGGTGGTATATAATCGAGTTATGAAAGCTAGCTTATGAAGGTTGGAATTTGTGTCGACTCGCCCGGTAAGGCGTGTTACGTATCAGCAAATTAAATGAAAAAGAAAGAATAAAAGCGAACGAAAACAAAAGTATAAAAAAAAAAAATTAAAAAAAAAAAAAAAAAAAAAGCTGGTAAACTTTCACCGCAAAGTCATAAAGCAGTTAAATACAACACACAAACAAGTATTTTCATTTGTCGCCAAGCGACTTCAAACCCAAGAGAGCGAGGGGAAAGGGGAGGGGGCTAAAACGGCAAACGTGGTAAAATCGAACCTAATTACTTTGATGCTAGGCCTCCGCGGAGACACAAAGAAGCCAAGAAAGCAAGGTAACCGAAGACTATAAAGGAAAGAAAAAATAAATAAATAAATAAATAAAACGAAGGAACACAATAAAATGAAACAAAGAGTGGAAATTACTAATTTCTAACTTAAATGAAATTCAATTTCGATCAATCCATTTACGTTTTGCCCGAGAGAACAACTTAACACTTTTCTCTTTCTTTTTCTCTCGCAGTTGTCTTTCCTTGGTTGTTTGCAATGTTAACTCTGATCTTGAACATACAGAAACCAGTTTCTGCCTAGGTTGCATCTGCCCGAAGGGTCTCTCAGTAATTGACCATCAACTTCATGCCAACTAGAACCTTGGCCTTCGGGCCAAGATCAAAGTGTAGTATCTGGCGACCCCACAGATAAGACCTTGGTCAATGTAGGGGCAACCCTTCATACCAATTGTCACTATCCAGCTCCCCTACTCCCCGGGGAGTTGGTCCCCATTTCCCCTTCACTCCTCACATTAAAAATCGGCCTTGTGCGTAATTTGCTTGGTGGGGGGGGAGCAAATAAATACCATCTGTTCTTCAGATGCTACACTTCAATTTCTTGTTCTCTGTCAGTGGAAGAGAAATCCTTCACGACTGAGACAATTTTTATTTTTGTTCCTTTTCTCCACGTTAAAAAAAACGACCCTGGTGTCTAACTCTGTCCCGTGGGGAGGCATTTTAAATAGGAACTTCATGCCAACTATTGTGAACATTGTGCGATATCTGATGAGCTCCCGGAATCTAAACCTTATGATGACAAATCAACAACGCGAAACTGATCAAACTTTTGATTTAGACTGTAGAATGAAACAGAGTCAGAAAACAAGCCTGCTGCGGTAATAGCCCAAAAGAGTCACCCAAAATACACAAAAATCCCTCATTACAAAAATATTAGAAAGTAGCCTAACCAACAGCATGCCAAGTATTTTCTGGGTGAATTCACCAAGAATTATATACACTGGCGGGACCCGTGGAAATTCCACAGGGGACTCATTTATATTTTAAATTTTAAAACTCAAGTAAAGTAAACTAAGTATTTTGTTCATGCTAAGACTAGGATATATCCTCGACGACTAGTTCATCAGTGTTTCAATCATTTTTGAGGGACTGGTGACCTTGCATCTGTCGGGCTGGGGCATGTTTCTGTGCATTTCTAGAAGGTTCACTTTACCTTCTTTTTTTGAGAAGGATTTTATTGCTCATCTCCTGAGGCGAACCTACTCGAGAGTGCTGATCGTGCAACGCGGGCATTTTTTTCTTTTGACGTCCAGAGTGCTCACACCTCCTGTGCGCTGACTTTTCAACCCCCGACTTTAAACCTTGTGACACATTTTCCCGCGATTTTTAAATATAATTTCATGCGTAAAACATAGCTGAAGAAAGTGTAGTAGTAGCTAAAATATCATGAATATGAAGTGCGTTTCTGTTCATGCTTTATTGTTGTTATTTTCTGTTTACCAGTTGATTATTGATTAATAAACAAATCAGATATTCATTTGTTCACATTGGCTAAATGGCTGGCATTGTGATGAGTGGCCTGCATGTTTATTTACTTTCTTTGCAAAAGGTTAGACACAAGATCAGGTAGGGTCGCTCCGTCGGGTGTAATTTGGAGATTTTTTTGCTTTTTACTTTATTCTTGCTATGCATGCAATTGAGAACACCCTCATCTTTTACGGATTCAATATACTATATATATATATATATATATATATATATATATATATATATATATATATATGTGTGTGTGTGTGTGATGAAAATGATGGAAATAGTATTCCGACAAAATAGAGAAAATAAAAAGGAACAAACCGTATTATGTGTTCATCAACGTTTCGTCTTTATTTCGAGAGGAAGTCTCGAAATAAAGACAAAACGTTGATGAACACAATATGGTTTGTTCCTTTTTATTTTCTCTCTCTCTCTCTCACTGTCTCTCTCTCTCTCTATATATATATATATATATATTATATTATATTATATTATATTATATTATATTATATAGTGGAACCCCGGAATACGGTGGGCCTAGCATACGTTTTTTTTTTCTTCAGGTTACGATGTGGAATACGTTTTTCCGGCCCCTGGTTACCGTAATTGCGCTGTCTTACGGTATTATTTATGTTATTTGATGATATACATGCGTATTATATACTGTACTGTATTTTGTTACTAATTTTTAATGCTGTTTTACTATATATATATATATATATATATATATATATATATATATATAACATTAATTATTTTATAAACCTACATACACTAGTGTTTAATGCTTACGCAGTAATCAGTATAGGAGATGACGATCAAAGTTAGTTGAAAGATTCGACCAACACAATTAAGTCACCTGTGACTCCATTAACAAGGAACATACCCTAGGACCACAGTTCATCGCCAGGGAATGAAGGGAAGTTTATAATATTAATTATGTAATACAGACGCTCTTGGAGTTATCACGTAACAGGAAAATACGATTTTGCACACAAGGCTAGCTGACCAAACAATACTCAGCTTTAAGAATTATTTTTATTTCAAGAATAATTATAAATAATTATTACATATAAAATGATCAACTGTACATGTATGCCAAATAAATTTATAATTAATAAGCTAGGATAAGATATCTGAAATTTGCTTTAATTAAAATGTATATGATTAACACACGATAAATGATGCACGTAGTTTATATATTTAAATACATTATTAAAAAAATTACAAGTTTCTAAAAGGAAAGTAAAATATCCGTCCATAAATTATAATTTAAGCCCAGTAAAATAAATTAAACCCGGAATGAATGGTAACGTAAGCCGATTAAAAGCTAAAGAAGTAGTTAATAATTAAATTGTAATATAAACAATATGTATGCAAGGGAACTATTGGTTTACATATATAGATATTTAAATACACACGTCTATTTTAATATATGATTCGATAAGCATATGGAGGGAATGATAACCCCTCATTTTATAACTGTAAGCATTAAATTAAAACAAAAGAAGGTACTAGTGCTCTTACTGATCCGTACTGAAATAATAACGTTATTATTTAGAAAGCCATTCTTAATATGGGAAAGGGAGGGTGTTTTGTAACTATTCTGTACTCTAACCTTGCAATTTAATAAAAACATGTATCATAAAACTTTAATTAAAGTTGATAATTAGAATGTGTATTACTGTACACATAGATTCGAAAAAGTTGTCAAAAAACAAATATATAACAAATAAATGTTATCAAAGGCAAGATAAGTTACTTTTCTATCAAACTGGATATATTTTTTGTGTTTTTATTCAATTTAACATGTTTATTCAGCTCGAAAAACATGCAGTGTTAACCGATGTATTGGAAAATTCAAAATGGCGCCCGACTCTCTCTTTAACACGGTAAGTTTGGGAAAAGGTGTTATAAATAATAAACTAGACAAAATACTATTAAAAAGAACACCGAATATATGTCAACTTATGTCATGGTAACATATATTGAGCAAATTTCTAACAGTATTTTGTTTAATTTATTATTTATAACACCTTTTCCCAAACTTTCCGTGTTAAAGAGAGAGTCGGGCGCCATTTTGAATTTTCCAATACACCGGTAAACACTTTATGCTTTTCGAGCTGAATAAACATAAAAACACGAAAAATATATCCAGTTTTGTAGAAAAATAACTTATCTTGCCTTTGATAACATTTATTTGTTATATATTTGTTTTTTTTGACAACTTTTTCGAATCTATGTGTACATTAATACAAACCCGATAATACTATTAAAAAAATAGCGCGGATCAATAAATGCATTAGCAACCAAAAACAATCACTCCCGTTAATGCGAACATATGCATAACCCTATAGACTGGATTGGCGTGTGTGAGTGTGTATATATGTTGTAGATCTTAACACCTTCGTATACATGTGAAAGAATAAAGACGTGGGTGTGTATATTTAGATATATGAGTGTTTACACTTATTTATATATACGTTTGTTCTTTGAGTTTAATAATAGGCTTCGTGGCCTAGTGGGTGATGCCCTGTTCTCTTCCCTGCAACCTCTCTCTCACAGGAGAGACGTTGCGAGCCTGTCTTTGTTTTATCGTTACTACCATGGCAGGTGTTCGTCTGAGCTCCAATTTCTGGTCCTCCCTCGCCAATCTTTCACGACAAACACCCGTCTAGCTGAAACCATTGTCAAAAATTTTCCCCACTCCTTATCTGTATCAAAATCAAGACGTGGATTCCATGAACAGAGCTTCTTTCTTAGAAGTGCGCGCCTGTGGAACTCTGTTCCGGTTGCCTGTTTCCCAACTGACTACAACCTGGATGTCTTCAAGTCCAACATAAACAAATTCCTGATGAACTGCCCCCTTAAGTAAGACACTACATCAAATCTCCAAGACTAACGTACTGTACACACAATAACCCTTATCCCCGAGTGGCTTCCGGACCTTGATAAGTGCTGACTACCGTGTAAAAAAAAATGTATCTGCACTAATTAACGAGTAATAAAAGGAAAAGACCATACACCAAACTGCTTGTTCGGACGATGAACTTGAGAGACCGGTCACTGACTTCTCCCTGTCCACAAATCTTCACCCTTCCTTCCCCTATTCACCCCCATTCATAAAAAATTCACTGTACCTCTTTTCTCTCTAGTGTTTTTTTTTTTTCTATATTAAAATTGTTCTTTAACCAGATCTATTAGGATGATACTTCCTCTGTTAGCCTGAAAACCTAGGATCTCCAACGAGAGATCGCCAAAAGAACATGTATGCACATATGTAGCTATTAATAATTGTATTGATAAAAATATCATTTATATATACATATATACATTTATATTATAAAATAATATATCACACACCTTTTTCTCAGTATTACTTTCAACAATGTTGAATACGCAAGTAAAGTGTAGTAATCACAGAAAATATTGCGAAAACTATAGAAAACTAAACACTAATAATGCAACTATATAAGTATGTGAAATGCAGAAAGTAAAGAAATGACAGCTAAAATTAAAATTAAAAATATAGTTAGTAACTTAAAATCTTGCAGAGCATGCACTCCACTAAAAGATTACAAAGGCGATTTCCACCCCCAAATTGTTTTATGTGTTATACGACACCAATGCACAAAATATTTTGCAAGAGACAGACTACCAGATCGTTTTAACCTTTTTCAAAACAGCCACGTTTCATATAAAAGAAAAGGAAAATGTAGTAAATTGCAGATTCACATGTACATTCCTCGAAAAAGTTAAGTACCAAATAAATAGTAAAATAAATATGACAATCTGGCAATCGGTTCTTTGCGCGGAAGAAGAAAAATGAAGATGCGTAGGAGAGAATAATCTCGGGCAAGACAAGTGCTGAATAGTTTTGGGAATCGGCGTGTATGGAAAAATTATAGTATTATATTTATTAAAAGAAAATAATTTTGAACATACATGAATGATTCTTTTTATTTGGAAAGCTATTGAAGTGTACCTCATTTTATGCTAACCAACACTGGCATATACGAAATATGTGTTTTCGAAAATTTAATACCTAGCAGATTAAATATTACAAATATTCTTAAATCTTAAATATTATTTCATAGGAATTAAACGCGTAAAACATCAGCGTATCTAGTCTTAGCCTTATTTATAAGCTCATCTTATAGATTTCCTTTCTTGGTTTATCTTTTTTGGTCATCGTTTACATATATATTATATTTACATTGAAAAGTAGTTAAAAAATTATTATGAAATTAGCAGGTCGTCTTGCGTCGCCCGATCGCAAGATACGCTTAAATATTATAGTATAATTCGTGAGGATTACATATTTATTGTTATAGAAGCAAGTCTCTGTCGATTATTATATTGAACCTGATGAGATCAAAACATATATATATACATATGTACACTTGGGTGCCATCAGCTAAAATCGAAAATAAAACCTACACCTCTCAACCTTAATTCGTTAACTATGTCCATACGCTTCGCCCGATCGTCGAAGACAAGATTCAAACGGACATATATATATATATATATATATATATATATATATATATATATATATTTGTATGCATATATATATATATATATATACATACATATACATATATATATATACACACACATATATATACACATATACACACATATATATATACATATACACACATATATATACATGTATATACATATACATATATACATATATATAAACAAATATGCACATATACATACATATATATATACATATAAACATATGCATATATATACATATGCATATATATGCATATATACATATGCATATATATATACATATATAGATATGCATATATATATACATATATAAATATGCATATATATATACATATATACCTATGCATATATATACATATACATATATATATACATACACATATATATACATATATATATACATATATATATACATACACATATATATATACATATATATATAACCATACACATATATATGTACATATATATACATATATATATACATACATATATATATACATATATACATATATTATACATATATATACATATGCATATATATAGATATATATACATATGCATATATATACATGTATACATATGCATATATATACATGTATACATATGCATATATATACATGTATACATATACACATATATACATATAGATATACATATATATACATATATATACATATATATATATGTACGTACACATATATATACATGTATACATATGCATATATATACATGTGTACATATGCATATATATACATGTATACATATACACATATATACATATAGATATACATATATATACATATATATATGTACGTACACATATATATACATATATATATGTATGTACATACACATATATATACATATATATATGTATGTACATACACATATATATACATATATATATATATGTACATACACATATATATACATATATATGTACATACACATATATATATACATATATATATATGTACATACACAGATATATATACATATATATATGTACATACACAGATATATATACATATATATATGTACATACACAGATATATACATATATATATATGTACATACACAGATATATACATATATATATATGTACATACACATACACATATATATACATATATATATGTACATATATATACATATATATGTATATATATGTACATATACATATATATATACATATACATATATATACATATACATATATATATACATATACATATATATACATATATATACATATACATATATATACATGCATATACGTATATATATACATATATACATGCATATACGTATATATATACATATATACATGCATATACATATATATATATACATATATACATGCATATACATATATATATATACATATATGCATGCATATACATATATATATACATATATACATGCATATACATATATATATACATATATACATGCATATACATATATATATACATATATACATGCATATACATATATATACATATATACATGCATATACATATATATACATATATACATGCATATACATATATATATACATATATACATGCATATACATATATATATATACATATATACATGCATATACATATATATATATACATATATACATGCATATACATATATATATACATATATACATGCATATACATATATATATACATATATACATGCATATACATATATATATATACATATATACATGCATATACATATGTATATACATATATACATGCATATACATATATATATATACATATATACATGCATATACATATATATATACATATATACATGCATATACATATATATATACATATATACATGCATATACATATATATATACATATATACATGCATATACATATATATACATATATACATGCATATACATATATATATACATATATACATGCATATACATATATATATACATATATACATGCATATACATATATATACATATATACATGCATATACATATATATATACATATATACATGCATATACATATATATATACATATATACATGCATATACATATATATATACATATATACATGCATATACATATATATATATACATATATACATGCATATATATATATATATATACATATATACATGCATATACATATATATATACATATATACATGCATATACATATATACATGCATATACATATATATACATATATACATGCATATACATATATATATATACATGCATATACATGCATATACATATATATACATATATACATACATATACATATATATATACATATATACATGCATATACATATACACTTCTGCCCGATATTATTCATACCCCCCTTGAAAATTGAGTTTATTAGGTGTAACTTTTGTAAGAATTTATTGTTCACGTCCATATTGATACATATTCTTAATAAACCTCTTCTGATCATTTTCGTCATTTTAAAATCTCGGGATACTTGTAATAAAAGAAATATACAGCTATTTATAAAATCTGCAATGTTCAAAAATAATCATACCCCCTTATTTTTTCAGTATTAATCGAGTTTCTGACTGTTTGTTTCCTGTTTGATTCTTATTTTGAATGCTTTTATACAACCTTTGATTAATTTCATTTCGTTTTTTGCATTTTTCAGAAATTAAAATGATATCAACTGAAAACCAATAAAAGAATAAAAATTATTAGAATGGGGAAGAAAAAAGAGCTTAGTAATGATCTTAGGACTAAAATTGTGAATTCACATAAGGATGGTTTAGGTTACAAGTCAATTTCCAAGAAATTTGAGGTCCCTACAGCAACAGTACAGAGCATCATCAAAAAATTCCAGAGCCACCACACAACAAACAACTTGATTGGTAGAGGAAGGAAAAGGAAACTGTCTGCTAGAGCCACCAGGAATATTGTAAGAAGTGTTAATTCAAATCCAACCACCACTAATAAGGACATTTTAAAAAATCTGGAGTCTTCTGGCATAAAAATATCAAGGCAAACATTGCAAAGGACTCTGCATGAAAATGGTCTGAAAGGAAGAAGACCAAGAAGGACTCCATTGCACACCGGAAAACACCTTGCAGCACGTCTAAAGTTTGCTAGGACCCATGTGAATTCTCCAGAGTCCGTTTTCTCAAGTATTTTGTGGACTGACGAAACAAAAATTGAATTGTTTGGCCATATGGATGCTGCTTACGTTTGGAGGAAGAAAGGAGAAGCTTAAAACCCAAAGAACACCATACCCACGGTGAAACATGGTGGTGGTAGCCTAATGTTTTGGGGCTCCTTTTCGGCTAGTGGTCCAGGTAGTTTGGTCAAGATAGATGGAACCATGAAGAAGGAGCAATATTTGGAGATACTCCAGAAAAACATTAGACAGGATGCGGAGAAGTTCCATTTAGGACCAAACTGGGTCCTTCAACAGGATAATGATCCAAAACATACTGCCAAAATAGTCAAGAAATGGTTTGAGGATAATCAAATTAATGTTTTGGAATGGCCTAGCCAGAGTCCCGACCTGAACCCTATCGAAAACCTCTGGCACATATTGAAAACTGAGGTTAAAAAGCGGAAACCTAGAAATTTGAGGGATTTGGAGAACTACTGCATTGAAGAATGGTCAAAAATCAGTGTTGATGCTTGTAAAAACCTTGTTGATAAATATCCCAAACGGTTACAGGCAGTTATTAAGAATAAATGGCATGCTATTGACTATTAGTAAGAGAGGTATGAATAATTTTGAACTAGTGCCATTATTGTTTTTCTTTGTATAATGTTTCAAACTTGCATAATTTATTTATTTGTTGAGTTTAAATTAAATGCTTATGCTTGATTTATTGTTTGAAATCCCTTTAATATTGTCTACCTTCTGGTTTGAGCAATATTCTTATAGAAATCTCAAAGATCCGAGGGGTATGAATAATATCGGGCACAAGTGTACATATATACATACATGCATATACATATACACATATATATATATACAAATATATACATACATATACATATATATACATACATACACATATATATATACATATATATACATACATACACATATATATATACATATATATACATACATACACATATATATATACATATATATACATACATACACATATATATATACATATATATACATACATATACATATATATATACATATACATATATATATATGATATATATACATATATATATGCATGTATATATATACATATATATCCATGTGTATATATACATATATATACACAGATATATACATACACTTTTGTATATATGCACACATATATATACACATACACATATATATATATATACATACACACACACACATATATATATGCATACATATACACACACACACATATATATATATACATATTTATAATATAAAACTGAACGTCTGTTTGTGTGTCTGGTCACGGATAGGCTCCTATATGGTTGACTATTATAGAAAACTGATCCCATATAATGATAGAAGATGTATCGAGACACAGGAATGAGTATGTTTGATCTGGCATAATGATGATTCATTAAAATTGTGGGATCTGCGTTCGCGCCTGGTCTACAACATATGGAAATAAAAAATTAAAAAATTTAAAAAAAACGTTTACAAGTGTTTTTGATATAGATGTACATAATAATACTTTGATAAGTATGTTTTAATTTAAATAGAGATGGTATAATAAAATTGTGGGGTCTTAGTTCACGACTGGCCTCCATATAATGGAAATAGGCACAAACTTTAATAAAGACTGTTCATATCTATCTGCGTAAGTATACTTTGATAATTATGTTTCAGTTTGAAGAAATATGGTATAATAAAATCATGGGGTGTTCGTTCGCACCTGACCTCCATAGAATGGAAATATGTCACAAAGTTCAACAAGGTTTTTTTAATATAGATCCACAGAATATTGTGATAAGTGTTTCAGTGTGAACAGGTATGGTATAATAAATTATGAGGTTTATCTATTTTATTTTTACTTTCATCATATTTTACTTTGGTTTTGATACCTCCAAATTCGAAGCTATCTCTTTACAACCTTTCCTTTTCATAACCTATCATACTTTCATAAATCAGAGTCCATTTTCTGTAGGCTGTTTTTGAACGTAGTCAACGACGGTTACTTTTGCTAATATATATATATATATATATATATATATATATATATATATATATATATGTGTGTGTGTGTGTGTGTGTGTGTGTCCTCCACATACAGTACTGTTTCGTTGTCTCACAACTCATCAGTACGGCTAGACAGCCGTGGATCGAACCTACAACCGTCTCGTTGACAGTTGATAGCTCGATCTCGAATCAGTACCGTAAATATTCTCCTCGAAGGTGTATTAAATCCACACCCGCCAGTCGCAGACAGTGCGCAAACCATCATTTATTTACAAAGAAATAAAAAGAAATAAATATAAATTCGCTTATATATACATAAATATATTTTTCATCTTTTTTTTTTTAGCTTGAATCACTTGATCGTCGAAAACAAGATGCAAGAAAGCAATCAAGTTCCACAGAGTTTTATAATTATATAGATAAAAAACATGTTTAATAGACACAAAGCAACATAAATGAATTTCCCCCATGTATAATATCAAAAGAAGAACTTAATTCCGATTCAGCTTAAAGTTAAAGACACAATATCCCTTAAACAAAATAAAGATATAAAAAAAAAGAAAGATAATTTTTTTAAATTATATTAAGTGATCCATGAAAAATAAGTTTTGCTTTTTCTGTCTATGCCGATGCATAAATTAAAACGTGAAAACAAATATCCAAAATTGTACATAATTAATGCCAGGAGATAAATACCAAAGTAAATGATGCTGAAAAGATTTTGACAAATTTTATTCCAGAATTTAATGAGTTAGGGAGGGGGGGTTATCAATATACGAATCGGATTTAAAATTTGTAAAATTTCATCTTTTTATTTAAAAATAATATTTTAAAAAAACTGCTTATTTCAATTTTATAATTTGATACGTACAGCATGAATATTTTATGTATAATGGAAACTGTCTGCCAATGAATTACAGAACAGGCAATAATGAAGATGTTTACCAAAAGAAACGTTCGAATTAAAAAGGAAATTACTTAATAAAAATAAATTCCTCATAGTGAAATACCTTCTGACTCTTTAATATGTGCATCAGATAGGTAAATTGTTCAAATTATCTAAAAAGACAATGTTCCTTTGCAAAGAAGTGCAGATGGGGTTGTTAGATGCGCCCAAGCACCTGCCTTGTTTACTCCTGTTTTAAAAGTTCCCTTTTCAGAGGAACTTATTATAGGCCTGTGTCCCACCGATATGTTGTTCGTTACTATATTTTCAGCGTTTTTTTTTTTTCGTTTTTTTTTTCACGTGAGCACCTGCTCTGAAAAAGTTCTCTGCGCGTCACTGATTCTTAATATAAACTGTACAAAAATATGTGTTAATTATGTATGATAGCATTTTTTAAAAGCTTGGGTAGTTATAAAAAAACTGAGTGTAGAGGTATTTTGACAATTACAAAAAAACTACTTTTGATTCTTATTATAAGATTATCGAAAATCAATTGATTCTCCTTTCATTTCCGTCTATATTTCGCTTTTATCTCTTTTTCAATGTCAACTATCTTTCCTTATCCATGTATAATTCTATCTCGAATGTGAAAAGACTGTTGTCCTTCTCTTTCATACCCGTAAAATGTATATAAAATATTGAAAAGCCGTCTGAACCGATTAACGTCTTTTTACATAAAAAGATCGTTATATATATATATATATATATATATATATATATATATATATATATATATATATATTGTTGATTGATCTATTTTTTATTAGCGATTTTGTAGTATTTGTTTTTTATTTTCGCTCCATGACTGATTTTTAAGAGAAAAGTTATCTGCCCTTTTGTTTGCATTCTAGTCGCCCCCCCCCCATTTGGGACGTATTATTTGTAATCATTAATTTATTATTTTAAATATTTTTAAATATTTTTACGTGCATAAAAGTTATCCATAGACATACTGATGACAAGTGATACCTAGAAACATGCATGTCGATGGATAACTTGCTTTTAAGCATGTAAAAATATTTAAAATAATATATCTGTGTGCGTGTGTGTGTGTGAAAAATTTTACTCTTTAGGTTATACTTTAGGTTACACTTGCTGCTGGTGTAAGACGGCAACAACGAGAGGAAAAAAAGACGATAGCAATTGTGACTGCCACATCACTACTGTAACTACAGAAATACGACCAGTTTGTCTCGTCGATAAAATGAATAAACCCTGGAGATCGAAGGACACACAATTTGCCGTATATATATATATATATATATATATATATATATATATATATATATATATATATATATATATATATATATATATATAGTTATCCACATACAGTACTGTTTCGCTGTATCACAGTTTTTTAGTGCGGCTAGACAGGCAACTACCTCAAGCCAGGATCGAAACCCGGTATATTATATATGTGTGTGTGTGTGTGTGTGTGTGTGTGTGTGTCAATAATGCCAAGTCATTAAACTTTTCGTTACAATAAATTTGGCAATGATTTTGCAAAGTTTTTACATTTCAGTCAGCTGTTTACAAGAACCTTTTTAAACTAGTTGAATCCCAGCAGTTGATGACCCCAATTCTATCTCACCTTCCGTAGGAGGAATTTTACCAATTTTCATACCTGCGTGGAAGATCAATATAAATGTGTGCGTGAGTGCGCGCATGTGTGCGAGAACAAGAGAGGGGAGGGAACATAGTGCAATGATAGCGAATTAATTACATTGTAAGGTTCATCGTTTTTCGCTGTAATAAATAATGAGTGTGTTTCCCAAATAGTAAATCTCTACAAAAAGCTACCCTCCCCAACGTAAAAAAAAAAAAAAAATGAAAACCATCATTAAAAAAAGAAAACAAACAAACAAAAGAAATAGCTTTGGGCCAATTCCTGGGCGTTTTCTAGATTTTGAGTTTTGCTTTTGTCTTCAATTAAAACAACACCGTACCTTCACCCACCCTGGTGCCACCACTACCCGACCCGGATTTCATAATGAATAGTTGCTAATCTCAGATGATATTCTCATACCTGCCTACATTATTAAAATGGCAATTACCAAATACTTTGCAACTCGGGAGCATTTTAAATCAAAAAGACCCGTCTTTTTGTTTAATCTTTTTTTCATACCTTTGTAAAAAAAAAAAACATCTTTTAAGTTATTTTGAGTTAGTTTTATAAAAGAAAACGTTGCTTGCCTGTTTTCTTGGTATTATTTTGAGACCAAAGAAAACATTTTTAAACAACTATTTTAAGTAACAGAATAGTTAATAAATACAAAATGCAGGCGGCTTGGATATTTTTTCTACTTAAAAAATATCTATTAGATTTCCCGTAACCCGATGGGTCATAACCACTATGATGGGTTCTTCCACTTTGATTTCTTTCGAAAATTCAAAAACCGTGGCATATATTTTCAGTAATTTTTCTGACTAAGCTAAAATTAATAATTTTTTTAAAATTTTTATATTACCTAAATATTAATTAACTTATCCGACGTCACAAAAGAAACCATCATCATCGCCAACATTAATTAATGAGAAACAAATACTCCCTTTATATCGCTCTTTATCAGTTAAAATCCATTAAAGAATTTCCTCTCGAAAAATTAAAAAAAAACATGGCTGTCTGTTTACGGTTTTAAATTGGCTATTTTATTTTATAATTTAAAAAAAAAGTCATTTTGAAACGAGATTGTAAATTTGTTTTTTATTATAACGTCTTTTTATAATTCAAAAAACATGTAGAAATTAATTGATAACTGTTCCCTTATAATACTAAACATAATTCAGGAAAAAGAAATGTGCTGTGTGTCGTAATTTATTAAAAAAAACTGTGAATTAATTTTTTTTTAACTGTAAAAGGTTTTAAAAAAATACTACAAATTGTTTTAAATTCGTCGTCATTTATTTTATTTTTTTATTCATTTTTTTTTTTATAATATGTTTTAAAAATGTTCAACTACCGTGAAATTTCCACGGGTTCTGCTAACAAATATTATTGGCTTACAAGGAGCTTTCACACAGGTCTTCGGAGATCTTTCCCTGAAAACAACCTGTGGTGCTCACTGAAAGCTGAGTGACAGAAAGTCTCCCAAGGTTTCCAGTAGTCTCCTCTTCTTCCGATAACATTTGCAAATAAATTTGCATGATCGCAACAGCTGCCTGCCATCGATTTCTCGTTGCCAGCAGCTATTGATCTTTGCTGGGATTTGAGTGCCACTAAGACTCCCCAAGGTCTCAGTTTTCTTCGCACTTATTCGGCTGGGGTCTGGTCGGTTCCTCGGTCTTTCCTTCCACCTTGACTATTTGGTTATTCGGTCTCGCGCTTTGGGGAGGGCAATGGAATGGCAATGGTGGTAGGCTTGGGTAAAAGAACTTATAGATATGCAGTTTCAGTGTTCTTGGTTCCATGTAATGTTTCATGTTTTGCCTTTGCAGCCTTTTGTCTGGCCTGCATTTGTTGCTCCACATTCAAGGATTATTATTATTGTTGTTGTTATTGTTATCATTATTATTATCATCACCATCATCTCACTAGAACTAATCACAGAGGTCATTGGTAGTAAATGCTCACTGAAATTAACTGATGGTATTCTCTGGAATCTGAGTGATATCAAGTCTTCATAGATTTATCTTTCGATAAATACGGCAAATAATTTTGGATTATCTCAACTGCAGCTTACCACTGATTTACTGCTGGCAACGACCCTTTGTTGTCTCTAGAATTGGGTATCATAAAGCCTTCACAATGTATCAGTACTCTCTGCACCCTTCTCGGTATTTTCACCCCCTTAACCTTTTTTTTTTTTTTTTACTATCAACAGACGCGAGAGTTATCGCTTAATTATTCTTACTTCATTTTAGCTGAGAGGGTTATCGTTTATGGAATTTCTTGTAGTTTCGGTACTCTTGCGTTTATGTAGTAGCGTACTTTTATGTCCTTGTTTTATTTCCATTGCATATTTGTGACTGATTGGCGTTTGCAAGTGGGTTGGTTTCCGCGTTCGATGATTTTCCTTGAGATTTCAACATGGCCACCCATTGTATAGTCGCAGTATTCCCTTTGACTCAGATTTCTCCCAGGCTTTTTTTCGTGTAAAATAGTTTTGAGCAACGGTTTCTATTGCTTCTACGGTTATCGATTTTTTTCATATTCGAGTTACTTTCAGTTTTTTAACCAGTTTCATGTACTACCATCATTTTTCTGTCGTCTTGTATTTTCACCCTGTGAATTGCTCGGATGCCAAAATCTACGATTTATATAAAGGGGATGATACCTCCTACTTTCTCTTTGCATCAGTACGAAAAATAAAATGTATAGCCGCATTAAATATTTTTCCTGTGAAAGCGTATCCGATATATATATTAGTGATGGGATGATTCCAATATCTTTCCCGATTCCGATATAATTACCGATTCCGTACTAAATTACCTATTCTAATACAATTACCGATTCCGATTTTGATTCTTTATGAATCTCTAAAATTTATATAGAGAGTTGTTATTTTTTCATTGATTACCGTACAAACAGATACTAAACGTGCAGATATTTTCCTAAAGAAAAAAAAATACACTTGTGGGAATCATCTATCGATTCAAGTTTTACTAGTAGTAAATACAACAATAAATATTTATTATTATTATTTATAATTATTATTAAGAAGATTTTGCTTTAAGCATATTCAAATAAAAAAAGACAAAAGAATTGTTTTGACATCGTAAAGTAAGCACAAATTTTTTCGATTCCGATTAATCGTCCCAACGCATTATATATATATATATATATATATATATATATATATATATATATATATATATATATATATGTGTATATATATATATATATTCTTATGTATTGAAGATACTGATGGTGAAATGGAAATGCTAATATCGGTCCTACAAAAACTGCAGCAAATTTAAGAGATGGACTAAATCTGAAATATTTATGTTATTAAAATGCAATTTTTCGTAAGATATTCGATTGATTTTATCGCAAAACTAATTTATTAAGAGGCATATTCTTTTGTTAAATCATCATTCTAAAATTATTAATATTTTCTCATGAGAAATTTCAAAAGCGAATTATGAACAAAATGAAAAAAAGTCTCGTGTTACCAGATGCTAAAAGTGTATTATCTGTTCTAAAACTTCCGATTTTGCAACATTTTAACAATTAAACATTATCCATTAAGAAATATTTCCCAAATTTCACTTTATTTTGAGTATTTTAAAAATCTTTTTAGCCCTTTATTTAAAAGTTCAAATATATATATATATATATATATATATATATATATATATATGCATATATATATATGCATATATATATATGTATGCATATATATGTATATATATGCACATATATATGTATGTATATATATGCACATATATATATGCGTATGCATATATGTATGTATGAATATATGTATGCATATATATGTATGTATATATATATGTGTGTATGTATGTATATATATATATGTATATATACATACATCGTCGCTGAGTTTATTTGTGAAAAATGTGTGAATTTGTTGATGTCATCGTCAGTTACTATTCCAAAAGTGTTTGTCTCAACCAAATTTTTTTTATTTAAAAAAAGAAAAAAAAACAACAAAGTGGGAGACCAGTACCCGCATTAAGCTGGTCTACAGTTTGACTTGTTGCTGGCTATCTTGCTCTTGCTTGTTGCTGGATCTCAACATTTTGAACCGAGAGAGAGATTTAGCTGTCGTACAAAGCTAAAACTCTGTAACATCATCTTTGTATAGATACTCCCTCAGGTCTATTATAAAAAAAAAGAAATAAAGTCCTGTGGCGATAAAAAAAAAGCTGTGACGTGTGTACGCCTGTAATGCTGGATGCATGTAACAACTATTCTGCCATCATTATATGTATCTATGTATGTATGTGCGTGTGTATGTTTATATGTGTATGTGTGTATATATTTATATATGTACATGTGAGTTTATATGTATTTATATCTATGCGTATATGTGTGTATATGTGTCTATGTGTATATATGTTTGTGTGTGTACATATATACATTTATAAATGTTTGTATGCATGTATGCGTGTATATGCATGTATGTATATGTATTTGTATGTGTACTAATGCATATATATGGATGTGTATGTATATGTAGGTAAGTGTATGTATATATATGTGCATATGTGTACGTATATGTATGTGTAAGTATATGTGTGTATGTATTTGTATATGTGGATGTATATGTGTATGTATGAATGTGGGTATGTATATGTATGTTTGTGTATTATGCATTGTGTATGTATATGGGTATATATGAGTGTATGCTTATAGACATGTATATATGTAAGTATGCATGTATACATTTATATGTATGTATACCAATGACAGTCTTGTTTATGTTTGCATGTGTGTGTGTATGCATATGTATGTGTGCGTATTGTGTATTATGTATGTACGAATGTATATATGTGTGTGCGTGTATATATATGTATGTATAACAATGCCCGTCTTTAGTGTCATGTCTGCTTGAGCATGTGAATTCGCTGGCAGGACTATATGTCTTTTTTTCGGGCTCATGAACTTTCAGTATCTGAGGGAGTGGCACTCGTCTGACAAGACGTTGCAATCATCATATATACATACATATATATACATACACACACATATATATATATATATATATATATATATATATATATATATATATATATATATATATATATATTGAATTTAGTCTATAGTTATGATTAGGGGTAGTACAACTAGTGGGGCAGGTTATCTCAATATTCTATAAAAGATATTTCACTTAGTGATACAAGCACCAAGTGAAAGATTGTTTCAGCAATCTGCCCCATTAAACAGCATATTCTTTTCATTGTTTTGACTCTCGAGATTGTATGCGTTGATATCTTATATGCTTTTATATAGAGTGATGTGGTTCTCCGTTGATTAACTGTGTCTCTGTCGGATATATACTCGAGAGTCAAAACAATGAAAATAAATATGCTGTTTTCATAGCCCTAGTCATGTGATTCTCTAAATTTCAATATTTTTTTTTTATGTAGTCTCATGTCATTTTCTAGAATCCAAGTTATGTCATGAAATTTTAATAAGGATTCTAGACATAAGATCTAACATCAGTCTTAGAAAAAAGACATAAGTGTGGTGAAAAATGCTTCTGTGCAGGGTATTAATGTTGCCCGTTATGGAAGGGGTGTTCTTTTAATTTATTCATAAACAGAATAATATTTTTTTAACTCATGAGTCACTATTTATGAAGGTCAAAAGCCACTCGGGGATGAATATCAATGACTTAAATGGATTGCCAGAGTAACGATAAATATTATGAAAGGATTGAAATGATTAGCAGAATGGCCGAAATTTGATTAATTATGAAGGTTGTTTATGAGAAGAATTTAATTAAATTGAATTTAAAGACGATTATATATATATATATATATATATATATATATATATATATATATATATATATATATATATAATGCGGACGGCGATATGCAAATATCGAGCAGTAAGCGAAATGATGTCCAATAAGAAAAAAGAAGACCATATGTCATGGATGACATTCGAGAATACGCTTGAGAAGACGATCACGTGAGAGACGTCACAGACGTAATGAAAAGTCACGCGTGGCGAGAGAATGAAGAAATAAATGGCATTCTTATGAAAAAGTGAGTTCGAGTCATTCTTTGTCTTGATTTCCTTGCATACAACGTGTTGTGTGTGTGTGTGTGTGTGTGTGTGTGTGTGTGTGTGTGTGTGTGTGTTCAAGAAATCAGAGGTTCTTGGGAATGCGCTCCGTTCAGGGAAATTCTACCTGACACTAGGTATTGGGGAAAGAAAAGAAAATTCTTTACCGTTGTTGTGAGAAGACGAGCTATTGCTGTAGAATGTATTACAAAGAAGAATCAGAGATTGAAGCTCAGTCGAGCATCTTCCATTGAAAATAAATATAGAGTAGTGAAAGATTAAATATAATCATGTTGACACGCCGGTTTCCGTCAGATCACCGAAGTTAAGCAACCTTGAGCCTGGTAACTAGTAAAATGAGTGACTATTTCGGAATCCCCGGTGATGTATGTGATCTTCGCTTATCATAGCATTGTTTTCAGTCAGTCTTGGGATTCTCCTTGCCACTGGACCCAAGCAGTGTCGATTAAGGGGAGGTGTAGTTAGAGATTGCGTAATTCTTGCCTCACAGTTGCACACGCAACAAATCTTACAGGGGTATTCATTGTCTCTGAACGGAGTCATCGCAGAGAAAGACTACGAACATCTCTTCTGTGGGGAAAGGGTCGTAGAAAAGAAAAAAAGATCCTACTTCTCTAGATTACAAAATCGGTTTTGTACTTCGTCAAAGCAGGAAAGAGTGACTTCAGCGGCACCTCTTAAGACGATGTAACAGTACTCCATCTTGAGCAGTATTCAACTGATTTCTTTTCTTTATCACTTTTCAAAATAAAAGTTGAAATTGAAAGATTAATGTTTTAGATGTCGTGAAAGATTTTTGATAGTAAGATTATCTTAATAATCCCTTGTTTTCTTGACAAGGATTGCTGAATTCAGGTCACCTCTGTTGAAATTCTCAGTGTCTTAAAAAACACATCTCTAGACACGTGTGGATGTGTCTGTGTGGGTGAGAGAGAGCGAGAGAGAGAGAGAGAGAGAGAGAACAAGAGAGTTCCCTATGGACTCGAAAACAGCTGGATTGATTTTTATGAAATTTCACACGAAGGTGCTTTATGAGTCTGGCAGTGTTCTTAGATAGGTTTTGTATCGGAATATCTTTAATAAGAATCGATAATCGAAATAATCCGGTGAAAGAAGGAACAGGCGATTTTGATCAAATTTAACATCCTACATAGCCTTACATCACAAGTGCATTTAAGAAATTTTATTACCACACAAGCCGAAAGGCTCAGCATATAAAATCAACAGCATGTTCTTTGATATGACCTAGGCGCGTTCGAAATGAATGCTTCTGTTTAAAGCAAAATTGCACTATGATACTTAACTTTTTCACTTTAAACTTAAATACAAACCATTGTCACCGCACAAGAAGTAATGCCAGACATAAAAAAACAGCAGCAGTAGGTTCTTTGATATGACAGGGGCGCGTTCAAAATAAATGTTTCTGTTTAGAGAATACCCGAAATATGTACTTGACTTTTGCATTTTAAACTTTAATGCAAGTCATTATATATAAAAAGTAATTATATAAAGTCAACAGTAGATTCTCTACAGTGCAATGTAGACTACAATGTATTGTAAAATTAAGTCACTTCGAGGCGGCATGTAAAGCTTCCTCTCGGTGCACCGCGACGGGTTCCCTACTAGAGCAATCAATCAATGAATTTGATTGAAAAATGGGCGTTTGCACCGATTTCGACAACACTAAAAATATGGAAGTGTGAAACATTCTTTGATCAATCTCGGACAACGTCGGGTCACCCTGCTAGTCAAGAATAATCTTAAAGGATTTTAAAGAAAAATTATTGAAATTATTTTATGTGTTATTTATTGTACAAAACAAATGAGAATGTTCAATAATAAAAGAAATATAACACTTAACAATTATATGCAAAAAAAAATAAACAATTGCGTATGATATTAGTATTAACGTGAGAATTAATTAATGACAATTACTGATTTATTTTATACGTTAATTGCAACTTATAAACATTTATACTCAAAATTTGGGGATTATGTAAAGAGAATGGAAACGTTTTAACACTTTTATAGTCGTGGTGTCCTTCAGCAGCGTTATATCATTTGTCAAAAAAAATCGCTTTTTTTTTTTTTTTTTTTTTTTTTTTTTTTACCTTCTCTATTCACGTACTTATGAAATGAACACCGACTAAATCACGTGACACAAAAGTTAACCTCCTATGGCGTCTGATGAATAAATAGTCAGAGGTGAATTTGATCCATGCTATTTATGTTACTTTAATTGGTCTTAGTGTTTTGTAAGCGTGTCGATTTTTGTCAAAATTAATCCGGTTTGACATTAGCAACGGAAGGGTTTAAACAATACGACAAATCATTTTATGATTGAATTTGGCAACAGAAAAAAATATCCGTCACAGATACTTCCCAAAAATTTTACAATGAAAAAGAAAAAAGTTTAACCTGAAGTAAATATGTGCAAATCAGTAATGCTCAATTAGATTTGAGATAGAAGTAACCCTGAAGACCACTATGCCTCTATGTCTATAAAGTACTACATTGTGGTTATATATATATATATATATATATATATATATATATATATATATATATATATATATATATATTCAAATATCGAGCCGTGAGCGAAATGACGTAGCGATGAGGAAAAAAACTATAAAAAGAAGAGGGCACGATCGAGAAAACGATTAAGACACATGGATGACGTTCGAGAATACGTTTGAGAAGACGATCACGTGAGAGACGTCACAGTCGTAATGAGAAGTCACACGTGGCAGGGGAATAAGGAAATAAATGTAATTATTACTAAAAAGTGAGTTCGAGTCATTCTTTATCTTGGCCTCCTTGCGTGCAACGTTTTGGGTTTGTGTGTGTAACGTTATATATATATATATATATATATATATATATATATATATATATATATATATATATATATGATGCGAATAATGGAAATAGTATTCCGACGAAATAGAGAAAGTTATCATATATATATATTATATATTATATATATATTGTATTTATATATACATATATATATTATATATATATTATATACATATTATTTATATATTATATATAAATTATATTATATATATATTATATATATATTATATATATTATATAAATTATATATATTATATATAAATTATATATATATTATATATATTATATATTATATAAATTATATATATATTATATATATTATATAATATATATAAAATATATATTTATATATACTTGTATTTTTTGGCAGCAAGTCATTATTTAGACACGTTTGATTGAGTACGAGAGAGTTATTCATTTTACCGATCTTTCTGGATATCTTTTCTATTTGCCGAGCGGTCTTTTTAATTTCGGCAGGCATATTATACAGAATAGCGTCCAAAAGTTGTTCATCCATATTTTTCTCATCCACCTTTATAGCCAATTAAAAAAAAGTATAGATACATTAAGCCTCAAAGAAAAAGAAAAGGAAACACCAAGAATTGCTCCTGACGATAATCGGATGCATCGATAGAAAGCGCTTGAAAAAATATGGCCGAACAAAAACTTTTTGGTGCCATTCTAATTATGCCCGGAGAAATTAAAAAAAAATCGTTCGGCAAATAGAAATGATATACAGAAAGATCAGAAAAACAAATAATCCTGTCGTGTTCAATCAAACGTGTATATATATATATATATATATATATATATATATATATATATATATATATATATATATATATATATATATATATATATATATAACTTATTTTAGTAAGTATGTATATTTATATATACATATATATATATAAAACTTATTTTAGTATATATATGCATATATATATACAAAACTTATGTTAGTGTGTGTGTGTGTGTGTGTGTGTATACATATATATATATGTATATATATATATATATATATATATATATATATATATATATTTACTATAATAATTAAATACCTACAGACACTAGTGTTTCATCCTTTCGGGAATCTTCAGTGCAGGGTGTCACGATTAACACCAGTCGAACGATTCGAACCCCGCAACACGAGACATCTCTGATTCGATTAGCGAAGACCGTATCAATTCGGCTACCATTAACTGAGTGAAATAACGTTGAATTTAAACATTTTAATTTTAAATGTTCATTTACGTCAGTCAGACAGTGATCTAATCGTTATACGATGATCTATTCATATATATATATATATATACTAAAATAAGTTTTATATTGCCATTACGATATTTAGCGATGCTCTTTGTGTTAACAAATCGAGCTTAGGCATTTGGACGATGTTAAAACATCGTAAATTCACTATCCGCCCAGTAGCAGCTTTGACTGTCGTTTGGCGGTCGAGTTTCGATCCTGGCTTGAGGTAGTTGCCTGTCTAGCCGCACTGATGGGCTGTGAAACAGCGAAACAGTACTGTATGTGGATGTGTGTGTATATATATATATATATATATATATATATATATATATATATATCGTTTATGCTCACGCATAGCGTAAACGAAGGATACGGCTGTGAAATGGAAAATAGTCCCAGAGTTCAGAGGTTATTACCATGCAAAAGAAATCAAACAAAAAACTTTTTAGCCAAGAAACACACAGAAAAATGCCCCTCTCTCAGGTGGCCAGAAAGTGGGTGCTCATTCTAAGTTAAATTTACATTGAAATGTGATCACCCACTTTTCGGAAAAGTAATTTCATGAATATCATGAAAACTTTCTTTTTGCTCCGGAAACGGTTTGCAGATTTGATTTTAGCACCCCGAAATCTACAATAAAATATTTTATTATATATGGACGTGAAACGGGTCTTAAAATAAAATAATACCGGATTTTTTTGGAGCATATTTACCATTTAGTTGTGCAAATATCCTCAAACCAGGTAATCACTAAAAGGGACTCTTAAGTCGTCACCTGTATCAAGCAAAAGTTTAAAACCACCGTATTATATGTCAGCCTACGTCATGGTAACATATATTGAGTGAGTTCCTAACAGTATTTTATATAGTTTTTTAGTTTAAACTCATTTTCCCAAAATTTCCCCAAACTTAACATGTTCGATACAGTCTGCCGCCATTTGTATTTTTCAGATATACCGATAAACATTGAATGTTTTTGAACCGATTATACATTACATAAGAACACTAAAATCTTATCCAGTTAGGTAGAAAATTTACTTTTCTTGCCTTTGATAACATTTATTTGTTATATATTTATTTTTTGACAACTTCTTTGTATCTGTGTTTAGTAATATAAACCCTTTTCATTTTATGTAACGTTTAGTCGGCCTGAAAAACAGTGTTTATCGGTGTATTTGAAAGCTACAAATGGTGGCGGACACTGTTGATTACTTTAAGTTAGAGAAAGTGAGTTAAAACTAAAAAACTATACAAAATACTGTCAAAACCCACCGATTATGCCAGCCTATACCATGGTAACATATATTCGGTGAGTTTCAGACACTGTTTTGTATAGTTTTTAGTTTTCAACTTACTTTCCCAAACTTAACGTATTCAACAGAGTCCGCGACCATTTCTGTTTTTCGAGCCGATTAAACATTTTACATTACATAAAAACGCTAAACAATTATCCAGTTAGGTAGAAACGTAACTTACCTTACCTTTGCTTTCATTTATTGTTTTTGGACAACTTTTTCGAATTTGTGTATAGTAACCCCCCTCCATCACCCAAATATTAATTACTAACTCACATTTTTGCATACAGAAACCAACAACAAAAAAAAAAACATTTAGCGTTTCAACATTTTTGCAACGTTCGGCTTCATCCACTGATTGTTGGTAGAGTCCAAACCATGAATGATTGACAGAAACTCCCGAGGATCCAGATCAAATTCTGCAAGAGTACCATTTTTTTTTCATTTTCGCCTTCTTTTTCACTTTTTGGAGTGGATTGCTGTACTAAGAATATAAGAAACATGCATTTTTTCTTTTTATTAAATTTTTCCATTTCCATTACACCAAATTGAGCCACTGCAACGCGTGGCAGGTACAACTATTATATATATATATATATATATATATATACTAGCAAAAGTACCTATCGTTGACTGGGTTCAAAAACAGCCTACAGGGAATGGACTCTGATTTATGAAAGTATGATAGGTTATGAAAAGGAAGGGTTGTAAAGGGATAGCTTCGAATTTGAGGGTATCAAAACAAAAGCAAAATATGATGAAAGTAAAAATAAAATAGATAAACCCCATAATTTATTATACCATACCTGTTCACACTGAAACACTTATCACAATATTCTGTGGATCTATATTAAAAAACCGTGTTAAACTTTGTGACATATTTCCATTCTATAGAGGTCAGGCGCGAACGAACACCCCATAATTTTATTATACCATATTTCTTCAAACTGAAACATAATTATCAAAGTATACTTATGCAGATAGATATGAAAAGTCTTTATTAAAGTTTGTGCCTATTTCCATTCTATGGAGGCCAGACGCGAACGCAAACCCACAATTTTATTATACCATCTCTATTTAAGTTAAAATATACTTATCAAAGTATTCTTATGTACATCTATATCAAAACCCTTTGTAAACGTTTTTTTTTTCATCTTTTATTTTATTTCCATACTTTGGGGGCCAGGCGCGAACGCAGACCCCACAATTTTTATGAACCACCGTTCTGCCAGATCAAACATACCCATTCCTGGTCCTCGATACATCTATCATTATATGTAATCAGTTTTTTAAAATAGTCAACCATATAGGAGCCTATTCGTGACCAGACACACACACACGCTCAGCTTTATATTATATATATATATATATATATATATATATATATATATATATATATTACTAGCAGGCCCGATATTATATTTTGAACTAGGATATGTGCATGCGAGTATTATGTGTGTCTATTTTTTTTTTTGTGTGAACTTCTTGTAAGTAAAAAAAAAATAAATAAAAAATTACTCGAGCTGAAATCGAAACCTAAACCTAAATGAAGTGAGTCAAATACGATAACAATTAGACCAGCGTGACACGTGTTTCCAAGTTGTGTCAAACTACTTATTCTTAACATAAGGAATCTGTAATGTGAGCCATTAACGCATGCGCATTCGTGAAAGAGTTTTACAAATTGATTTTTTTTTAAATCCCATTACGCCCACGTATAACTTTTCAAATTTGATACTAAAGCCGCCTTTTTTTCGGCTGAAAATGGATTTAAAAGTTTTGTACATGTCTGAATATCCAATATACCAAATTTCAAGTCCGTAGATTAAAAACTTGTTTAGTATATAGGTCGAGAAGTGCCCTCACACATAGACACATTCTCACCTTTATAGATATTTAAATAAGAGGATATATTTTAGACAAACGAAGATATTAATGTAAATGACTGTCATCATACTTTCATTTGTTTCATGATCTGGTATGAACAAAATAATGATTAAAAGATTTATTCGAATTTCTTGAGAAAATAAAAAGTTTGGGAACTGATGGCAAATGATTGTCGCCCAGCTTTAGAAATAATAACAATAAAAAATACATTACAATACACTTATTCTTTAGATTGGAGGGTTTTTGTTTTTTTAAATTATTATTGCTTTCTTTGATGCATAAAAATACAAAACAATGAATAGACTCAACCGCCATTTTCTTTTTTGCCGTGTGTAAACGATGAATAGATGCGTAAAAAGAAAACACTAAGATGGAAGGAAGAGGCGGGAAGAAAGAAATTGTCTGAAATAGATTTAAAAAAAAACATGCTGTTTAAAATGTTATTGAATTCAATCACAGACAACGGAGATCTATATATATATATATATATATATATATATATATATATATATATGTTTTATTTTTTTTAAACGTATATTTGCTCTACAATAGTATTGAACACTCTCTTCAGGTTTTTATTAATTACCGTTTTAGCTATATATGTGTGTGTGTGTGTGTGTGTGTGTGTGTGTGTGTGTGTGTGTGTGTATAAATGTCTTTTTATTATTTTTTTTCTTTTTTAAACAATCTTTTTTATTGTATTTTATTTTTATTTTGCACTTGTTGATGACTGCTGTATAAGGTACCCTTTTTAGGGGTTGGGGCTTGTTTCACTGAACTTTCTTCTACTTGCTCTTTGTCAAATACGACTTACTCATGCCTTACTATTATTTGTTTTTAAATACCTACATCAATTCCCCCCCCCCCCACGGAAAATTCTTAAATGGTAAGGGGCTGTCAGTAGAAAACGATTAAGGACATTCACATCTAACGATATATATATATATATATATATGGTACTTTGTGCATATGTGTGTTTGTATTTAAGTTTGTTCCCTATAGGTTCCGAAACGGCTTGGCCGATATTTTGAGCCTTCACGCAAATGTACTTCATGTGTCTGGAAGTGTTCTCAGATAGGTTTTACATCGGAATATTTCCTAACATCATAAATGGTTTTGAGAAGTTTCGCCACCGCACAAGCAGAAGCGCCCGGCGTATAAAATCAACAGTGTTTTTGTTTTTTTTATAAGACAGGGGCGCGTTCGAAATGAGTGTTTCTGTTTACAGTACAATTCTTTACTTTTGCATTTGAAACCTTAAATCAAGCCATTACATAAACTAAGTTTAAAAAATTAACAGTAGATTTTTCACGGTGCAATGTAGACTACAATTTCTTGTGAATCACATCACTTTAGGTTATTTTTGGTTGTTGTTATTTCCCAACGTTTCACCCCTTCCGTTTTCTGGCCATCTTCAGTTGTCTTTTATAGTAGTCAATAGACTTTTGGAAATGTTGGACTGAACCTCTTGTTTAATTTCCTATTACATGAAAATCGCATGAAAAACGACAATGAATATGAGGAAAACAGGCCCTACTCCGCGTGTGATTTTATGTATGTGTGCGTCTGTCTGAGTTCGTTCCTTATGGACTCTGAAATGGCTGTGCGAATTTTCTGGAAATTTAACACAAAGGAATTATATGTAGCTGGGAGTATTGTTAGAAAGTCTTTGTATCGAAATGCCTAGGATTAGTATAGAAAAAAAATCATGTAAAAAAGAGAAGTTCGATTTTGATCAAAGTTGACACTCTTATAGAGCCTAACACCACAAACGAATTTGACAAGTTTTATACCCGCAAAAGTAGAAGGGCCGGACGTATGGAATCAACGTTAGGTTCTCTGATAAGACAAGGGTGTGCTCAAAATGAATGTTATATATATATATATATATATATATATATATATATATATAATATTATATATATGTGTGTGTGTGTGTGTACATGATATATATATATATGTATATATATATATATATATATATCTGTGTGTTTGCCAAACTAAATATCTTCTATAATATAAATCTGACCTCTGTGTTTAAATGTATATATATTTGTATGTCTGTTTAAAACCTTCGACAGAGTAGACCGATTTTCACGACATCGGTACCATTTTGAAGCTCTACCCTTCGGGCGACAAATATCGAAAATTCGGATAAAAAAATTAATTCTTTCACCCTTAACTAAGCACTTTTCTACAGGGAGGGGTCCCTTTTTTCGTAGATATTTTCGAAAGTTGTTCGCTCTTTTCGACTGACTAGCCTTAATTTAAACCTTCGCCACTTCCGGTTTGGCGATGGACACAACGGTAAAGACGTCACATTTTTTACACGTTCTTTTCCTCCTTTGCGGTACGGCTACTACCACATTTATTTATTTATTTATTTATTTATTTATTTTGCTCAACACACACCTCCAAACGCCGAGCACCCAGAGTAGTGCTTATATAAAGAGAACAATGTATACAAAATAAATATACGGGTCTGTTTATTATTGAGCACTGTTATATATACACATTAATGATTAATTTGATTATACCATGTGAAAGTAAACAAACTGAGATTATAAACATACTAGCAAACATACCCACGTCCCGGCCTAAACTTTTGTCCTTGAAAAATAGTGTGCACTCGTCTTAGGCCGGAGGCCATCATCGTGCTAGGTTTGATCATGTTCGGTCCAGTGGTGTGGGCTGTAGGAAAGTATCATATTAACATATGCTATGACCTTGACCTTTTGATCTTAATCTAGAAAAACGGTGTGCACCATCCCTAGGTGAGGGACCATCATCATGCCAGGTTAGGTAGTGATTAATCCATTAGTGTAAGCTGTAGGAAAGTTGTACACGCAGACAAACACACACGACCGATACTACTTTATATATATATAATATATATATATATATATATATATATATATATATATAAAGTAGTATCGGTCGTGTGTGTTTGTCTGCGTGTACAACTTTCCTACAGCTTACACTATATATATATATATATATATATATATATATATATATATATATACACACACACATACAAATGCATATATATATATATACATACATATACACACATATATATACAGATATATATATATGCATATGCACGCACACATACATACATAAGGTCTATGCAGCCTCTCTTCCAATTTTTAGATTTTAATCATGTCAAATCACACTTCACTTCCTTTTGACGGATTGATTGTTTCTATTTCTTCTGATGAGGTAAGGGCATAATAGATTTACTGATTGATATAATAATTAAGTGATTTGCGCTACGAAACAGATACTATCAAGAATTGCATAAGTCAACTGAATTAATGGAATAAATTATAAGATGGTCAACATCATGAATTTTGGAATATAACTTTTTGTTATTTATCATATATATATATATATATATATATATATATATATATATATATATATATATATATATATATAAACGGTAACTACTATGAAATATCGAAAAATCTATAAAGAGAAAAATTTGATTCGGACAGGATTCGAACTTGTGCCTAAGAATTTGTAGTTTTAGATTTACATTTAAAGTGCCCCGATTCTTAAGCATCATTTCAAATCCAGTACAAATATCATGTTTCAATTTTTTGTTTGTGGATTCTTCGATATTCCAACGCTTTAGATAATTCGTTTATTTAATGTGGAATTTGTATGTTTCGGTCAATGTTACCTCAACCTTCTTCAGGGGTATCGTGTCGAACTCGGGAATCTGCACAGAATTTTCAACTGAACCCTTTATTCGATCCACGGGGTTTGCATGCTCTTGATTCGTCAGATATGACTGGGCAGAAGTCCTAAATAATTCGAAATTATATTTTGAGCGTTGCTTGCACTGAGGATTGAAATGAACCATCAACCTCCAGAGAACCGAATTTTACAAAGTACTTTATCATCTATGCCACGGGTCCCTGCTAATTATTTAGGACTGATGGAACGAGAACATGCTTACTTCGCGAATTAAATGCAGTTCGACAGAAAGATTCCTCAGTTTGATAAGATACACCTAAAGAAGGTCGGAGTTATATCAGCCGAAATTTTGTGAAAATGACAATCCATATAATACTGTTCATCTCAAGCATTCAGAAACATATTTTTTCTTCCGCAAGACATCCTTCAAAAATACAATATTTGCTCGCTCTCTCTCTCTTTCTCATATATAGATATATATACATATGTGTGTGTGTGTGTGTGTGTGTGTGTGTGTGTGTGTGTGTGTGTGTGTGTGTGTGTGTGTGTGATAGGGATTCAAAACATTTATTCATAAACAAGTTTTTCTTCTCTTTTAATCGACTACTTCATATTATCGATTAATTTACGTATAGTAATAAAAATTGGCCTATCGATTAAGTAATGAATAATAATAATACTAGAGCCTGATAATGGTGATATAATAATAACAATATGAAATCAATTAACTGATAGCTGTGATTTCGTTCCGTTTATCCTTTCTTTCTTTTTAATGTAGTCGAAATATAATAATAATAATCAGTAGATTAGGCAGCAGAGATTAGTAACTTACCTTTATAATTAAAATTGACCATTGTAATTTAATAGCTATGAAAGTTAAGCGATAAAAATTAATTATACTAATCAGTGTTGACGGCGAGCACTGCTGCGATTGCATCCACGAAGGCAACAGGCTGCATTTCTCCGCCTCCAGGTGGGTGCGTCAGGTGGAAGAAAAGAAGAAAGGAATGCGTCGCAACGTAAAAAAGGTGGGGGGAGGGTCTGTGTCTGTGTCTGTGTGTGAGTGTCGGTAGTTCGGGGATGGGTGTGTGGTTGGGCACCGGCTTGCAAGGTTTGTGTCTGTTACCGGGGGGGGGGGGAGAACAAAAAGAAAAGAAGAAAAGAAAACTCTGTGGGGTGCAGGAAAAGATTTTGATGGGCAGGGTGGGATTAATAAAGTCGCAGTAGGGGTAGAGGTTAAATAGAAAGGTGAGAATTTATGCTTGTTAAAGTGTGGCAGAGAGTTGACTGTTACAAGTCTCACGCAATAACGAATTAATAATTAGAGAGAAAAAAAGGATTTTTTTTTTTGTGAAAACATGCTCAATTTTATATATTATTTTAATTGGAATTCTTGGCCTTTTGGCCAAGATCAAAGTGTAGTATCTGTTCCAGCAGATACTACAAGCAAAGACCATATGTGAGGGCAACCTCACATATAAGACCTTGGTCAATGTAGGGGCAACACTTCATACCAATTGTCACTATCCAGCTCCCCTACTCCCTGGGGAGTTGGTCCCCATTTCCCCTTCACTCCTCATATTAAAAATCGGCCTTGTGCCTAATTTGCTCGGTGGGGGAGCAAATAAATACCCATTTTATTGCGGACTATTATCTTCATTCGTTTTAGTTGTTTCACAACGTTTTGGCCAACTATTCCTCTGGCCTTCCAATCAGAATAATATATATACCATTAGGTACGGACCCGACCCTGGAAGACCAGATAATAAACATGAATTTATAAGACAAAAAAATCCAACCTTGCGCAGTGGATAGAGACGTAGAAACAACAACTACGCGAGGGCAGTAATTGCTGAGAATGCAGTAAGGAGATTCGCAGTTCCTATCCCACAGCGGTTACCACCGGACGAAGGCCAGAGGAATAGTTGGCCGAAACATTGTGAAACAGCAACTAATAAAGATGAGGATAATAGTCCGCAATAAAAAACAAATTAATAAATAATACTCATCTCAATAATGAATTCCAATTAAATAATATATATACCATTCGGTACGGACCCGAATATCGAAGATCAGATAATAAATAAACATGGATTTATAAGACCAAAAACAAATCCAACCTTCGGGGCCCATGGCGCAGTCGATAGAGACGTTGAATCTCTACGGTTCCAGTTGAGCATCGTCTGAAGATAGCGCTTTCTATCCTACTCAAAGCCGGTCAGAGGCTTACTTGGCCAAAACCTGGTGAGACGACAACAGCTATGGATGGCAGTAATTGCTAAGAATGCAGGTAGGAGATTCGGAGTTCCTATCCCGTCGCGGTTACCACCTGATGAAGGCCAGAAGAATAGTTGGTCGAAACGTTGTGAAACAACAACTTAGAAAGATGAGGATAATAATCCGCAATAAAATAAATGTTCTCTTTATTATTGCAACGAAATTCGAAAATTGAAATATTGAATTTCAAGGGAAACTAATGATATCCATTGAATTGTCACGTCGCTGTAATTAAATTATCCAAAAATTACGAGAAACGATCAGGTAAAAAATTAATTCTTAATGGAAAAAGTTTCAAAGCAAATTAGCGAAAATTAAGTTTTACCAAATTGGCCAAACAATTTTAGTTTTCAGAAAATATTTACCTCCCTTTTGTTACAATTAAAACTCTCCGGGTTTCTTTTTTTTTCTGTCAAAACTTACTTTTCTCTAGTTGTCTTCAAAAACAATTTTTATTTATAATTTATTTTCTAACTCATCATTTTTCATAATTTTGGGATATGTTCAGTACTGTGACATGACAATTCTGTAGATACCATTGGTTTCACTTGAAATTCAAGTTTCGAATTTCGCTACAATAACGAAGAACTCTAAATTTTATTGTTTTTGATTTTTGCCTTTTTTATATCATCAGATTTATTAGAAGGTCAGTTTTTTCTGGGGTTAAGGATCAGTTTTAAATAGGTTGAAGACTAACCTTGTAAAAGGATTGGCGATCCGTTTTCTATGGGTGTTCAAAAGTTATTGTATATAAGGAGTGAGGTCGTTATTTTTCAAAAGCTAGGAATCTTTTTTAAAAGTTGATTTCTGAGATCATTTTTATATAAAGATGTAAAACCAGCCTGATAAAAGCGTGATATTCAGCTTTATATGATAGTTTAAAATCAGTTTTATAAAAATTGCGAGTATTATTTTAAGAAAATTTGGAATCGTTTTCTTTTTTTCTTTTTGCGACGATCGTTTTTTCATGGGTGCTGAGGATTAGCCTTATAACAGAGTTAGGATCAGTTGTGCAAGAGTTTGGATCAATACTTTTATGATAGCTGAGGGTTCATTTTTTTACGATTGAAAACCGACCATCTATGAAAACTGAGAGTCAGTATTATAAGGGGGGGGAGCTCAGAATTTTTTGGAATTCGGATCAGTTTATATGTTGGGATCAAGGCTTGTGGATCACTTTCCACGCAGCATGGTGGTATTTTTTATGCAAGGTGAGAACTGGATGGTTATATGCTTGGTTGAACTACAGAGAATAAGTAAACAAAAGAAGTACAGAATTTTTTATATATATATATATATTCACATTTTTAGAACAACTGTTAATCTCAGTCGGTGCAAGAAAATGCCACAGACAAAACAAAAAGCAGACATGTTGTATATCAATTTGTCTTCTTCTATATGCATTTCTTAACGAACATTGAGGGTACATTTCTCACTGTGATTTTAACCTGTCTCCACCGCTGCTTAACTTCGATTATCTAATAAGAACCGGTGTGTCAACTTAATTATGCTATATATATTCATGCATGGCTATGGTGAGTGACTGAACTACCTGCACAACTCACCTGCAAATAAGACCACCTGGGATTTTTGTTGTTGTTGTTTTTTTTTTTCTAAAAGTGTGGCGAACACCACCACCTTTGCGCTGGTGTTGATAAAAGCAGCAGTAGGATTAACAATGAAGGCGGCGGCGGTGGTGACGAACGAAGCATGGTGGTATGCTTAGTGACAAGGTGAGAACTGGATGGTTATATGCTTGGTTGAATCATTGGTTGATGTTTCGCCAACCAGCACATCGGAGAGTAATAAATAAAAAGAAAGATCTTGGAACACAGTGACACACACATGCATACACACAGAAGCTAAATATATATATATATATATATATATATATATATATATATATATATATATATATATATAATATAAAGCTGAATGTGTGTGTGTGTGTGTGCCTGGTCACGAATAGGCTCCTATATGGTTGACTATTTTAAAAAACTGATTACATATAATGATAGAAGCTGTATCGAGACACAGGACTGGGTATGTTTGATCTGGACGACAGATGGTTCATTAAAATTGTGGGGTCTGTGTTCGAGCTTGGTCCACAAAGTATGAAAAATAAAAAAATTTTAAATTTAAAAAAAGGACGTTTACAAGTGTTTTTGATATAGATGTACATAATAATACTTTGCTAAGTATGTTTTAACTTAAATAAGGATGGTATAATAAAATTGGGGGTCTGCATTCGCGCCTGACCCCCATAGAATGGAAATAGGCACAAACTTTAATAAAAACTTTTGATATCTATCTGCATAAGTATACTTTGATAATTATGTTTCAGTTTGAAGAAATATGGTATAATAAAATTATGGGGTGTTCGTTCGCGCCTGAGAAATATGTCACAAAGTTTAACAAGGTTTTTTAATATAGATCCACAGAATATTGTGATAAGTGTTTCAGTGTGAACAGGTATGGTATAATAAATGATGGTGTTTATCTATTTTATTTTTACTTTCATCATATTTTGCTTTGGTTTTGATAACCCCAAATTCGAAGCTATCCCTTTACAACCCTTCCTTTTCATAACCTATCATACTTTCATAAATCAGAGTCCATTTTCTGTAGGCTGTTTTTGAACCCAGTCAACGACGGGTACTTTTGCTAGTATATATCAGTGCAATAAGTACACATCACTTATCTAGCCATAGTTTCCGGTCGTCCTGGACTTTTTGCTGCAAATGTAATAAAGCAATGCCGATTGAGATTATGCAACCCTTGTTTCTCAGTTACATACACAGGCACCCTTAAAGGGCTCCTTCAGTCTTTTAACAGACTGTGGATGCCCACGAAGAGATGGCTGCACATGAAATTTTTGTGGCAGGAGATGCGCAATCTCCAACCACACATCTCCTAAGTCAACATTGTTAAATACCACTGGCAAGTGAAGTTTATGGACAAGATGACTGGAAATAAATGCCGAGATAAGCGGAGAGCACATACTGTGCCTAGAATTTCCAAATGGTCACCCATCTGGTGCTAACCAGGCTCAATGTTGCTTAACTTTGGTGATTTGATGAGATCCGGTGTGTCAACACGATTATACCGTATATAATTTGATAAAAATACTAACCTTATCAGTTCTTGGTAAGGCCGAGCAAACCCATGCTATATATATATATATATATATATATATATATATATATATATATATATATAGCGGGTATGCGGGTATAACTACTACCTCAGCGAGATGAACGCCTCTGTCTTGCATAGTTCCAGCTCACCCTTGGGCAAGGTGTAGTACCTGTTAGCCTCCCTCTCAAGTTTTGCAGGGTTACTATATTGTGAGAACTAGGGATATATATATACATATGCATGTTTGTTTGCTTATGTGTATGTGTGTGTATATGTCCAGCTGCCGGAGAGGTTAAAACTCTGTGATAATAAAACATGCACACACTGTCACTGCTCAATCATCTCACTATTTCAGTTTGTGCAACCAGTGGTAGGGTGTAAGAGGGTACAATATGTGTAGCACAAGCATGTCATGATCGTTATGTGCAGATATCTTTCGAAGAGGAAAAAAAAAAGTCCTATGGCGATAGGTGAGTGGCGACGTGTACAAGCTTAGTGGGCTGGAAGTGCATAGCTGCAAATCTGCACATAGGCGGCCAGTGATTTATCTAACATCGTCGACTAAATCGCTTACAGGGTGGAAGCAACTTCGGTGGATGATCTGGCGGCCGAGCAACCTTTTTTAGGAATACACTGCTCATCCATGCATTTGAGAAGGGTCTAGAAAAGGTGACCTATAAATTGTCTACCCTTTTATTAGATGGTCGGCTCCTGCGGTCGGCGGCTGCTCTATGTATGCAGGAGAAACAAGATAAACTTAAAGAAAAATAATAAACAAGGAAAATCAAAATTTTATCAGGAGAGGAATAACCTAACTGTTGCAAAATGGAAAGTGAAAACTTTGCTAGATGTCCTGGATAGTGAAAAACCTGAGCATATGACAGCTATTGTTGCAAGAGAGCTCACTAAGTACAGCATAGACATTGCAGCATTGTCTGAAACATGATTGAGTGGTGAGGATCAATTGGTGGAAGTGGTCTCGGGATACACCTTTTTTTTGGAAAGGAAAACCATTGGGGCTGAGACGAGAGGGTGGAATTGGTTCTGATTTGGTGAAGAGGATTGAACAGCCAATCCGTGTGAGTGACAGAATTTAATGATGCGCTTCCCTCTTGCACACAGTAGGTATATGACAATTTTATCTGTCTATGCCTTTACCATGGGTCATGATGAAGACACCATCACAGCGTTTTACCGAGATCTCAGTTGTACCATTTCCTCTATTCCTTTATCTGAGAAGATCTTACTCATGGGTGATTTAAATGCAAGGGTTGGCAAGGGTCATCACACCTGGGACTCACTCGGCCGATTTGGTGTAGGTAAAGTCAACAGTAATGGTCTGCATCTTCTCCATCTATGCACTCAGTTTGACCTTGCTATCTATAACACTTTCTTCAGCCACAAGGAGATCCATAGATTTACTTGGCCCCATCCTCGTTCAAAACAAGGTCACTTGATTGATTACATTATTTCCAGGAAGGCAGATCTGCAGGACGTCTGTAGTGTGCATGTTATGCGTGGAGCTGAATGCGGCACAGATCACTTTTTGGTTCGTGGGAAGTTGAAAATCTGTATGAGGAGGAAATGTAGGTCGGGTGGTGTTAAGATTCCCAGGCGGGTTGATGTGTCCAAGCTGGATGATCCAAGTGTGAAAAGCTTTGATCCGTAGTTAATTCTATTGATTTTGATGGGTCATGGGCGCATTTTAAAAATACAGTCTATGAAATAAGTGTAGATGTTCTTGGCTTCCGCAAATCTAAACATCAAGATTGGTTTGATGATAATGATTCTGAAATTACTCAACTCTTAAGTGCTAAAAATGAGTTGCATCATAAAATGTTGTCTGCCTCTCATGGAGGTCGAGTCCCTCCAACAGTCACTTAAAGCAAGCAAGGGTCTTCTCCAAAAGTGACTCCGCCAAATGAAGAATCAGTGGTGGGCTAAACTCGCCAACCAAATCCAGATAACTTTTGATCGTAAAGACTTCAAACACATGTACCATTTGCTTAAAAAAGCTTTTGGTCCTCAAACACTATCTACATCTCCCCTACTCTCAAGTGATGGAATTGCCCTTATAAAGGATCCCAACAAGATTCTCCTTCGTTGGACTGAGCATTATTCTGATCTCTTTGACAACCCCTCTAATGTTGATGAGGACGTTATCAATGAATTTTTATCACAACAAAAGCTTATCCATGAAATGTCTGAGTTCCCATCTGAGAATGAAATTAGAGATACAATCAAGGAAGTGAACGTTGGGAGGGCTCCAGGGCTTGATGGTATTCTTGTGGAAGTCCTCTTACATGGGGGTGATAAACTTGTTCATAAAATTCTTCATCTTATCATTGATGTCTGGAAGAGTGTTCCCGTCCATCAGGATTGGGTTGATGCAATTCTTATATCACTGTACAAGAGAAAGGGATCCAGGACCGACTGTGGAAGTTATCGTGGGATAAGTTTATTGGAAGCAGTTGGCAAAGTATTTTCCAGAGTTGTACTCAATAGATTGTTAAAGTATATTTGTCCATCCGTCATTCCAGAAAGCCAAAGTGGCTTTCGTCCGGGCAGAGGAACCACAGACATGATCTTCTCTGCTTGGCAGTTGCAGAAGAAATGTACTGAGCACCATGTTCCGCTTTATCGGGTTTTTGTTGATTTGACTAAGGCTTTCGATATGGTGAACAGAAATGCCCTATGGATAATTCTGTGGAAGCTGGGATGCTCACCTCAATTTCTACGATTACTTAGGGAGCTCCAGACTAATTTGAAGGCTCGCCTGAACTTCAATGGATGCCTATCAGAACCCATCTCAGTTGACAATGGTGTGAAACAGGGTGATATCCCAGCACCTACACTTTTTTCTATTTATTTTGCAACTATGCTTTCCTATGTCTTTAGGGAATGTTTTCTGGGGGTTTGTTTGCCTTTCAGAACCACAGGTAAGGTCTTTGATCTTCATTGTTTTCATGCTTCTACAAGGACCTTACAGCACCTGGTCCATGAATTGCTTATAGTAATAATAAAATATAAAATATTTGTTGATTTAAAACTACCAGTAAAATTATAATCATGAAATAGAGTATAAAATTCTGAAGATGGCGTATAGCGCCGAAATATTAATTTTAAACAAGTTTATTTTCATAATATTGCATTGTAATTTAGCTTTCAAGCGTATTTCATACAGATATATATGTATATATATATATATATATATATGGTGACAGAAGAAAACCATTTTTTACTTGCTTTATTGTTGATTATTCATTCATTTTCATGTACTTTTGAATGTTTATATATATATATATATACATTTATACACACATGCATATATACATGTGGAGATATGATCAAGATGCATAAATTTCTATCTACTGTGGGAACGAAGATGGCTCTTCAGACCATCCATGCTCTTGCACAGTCTGTTGCAAAGGTCACACTTAACCTGAGATTGAGGGATGCCAACTGGTGCTGCTCTACTGTGGACGTTCATATGACGCTTCAGGCCTCCACTCTATTTACAGACCACAGAGCAAACAAAACATCTGTGCCCCGCAGTGTTTACCCCATCAAAGAAAGATTGATCTCCATGTGATCGCTTGTGATTAGACTCACTATATATATATATATATATATATATATATATATATATATATATATATATATATATATATAAAGTAAAGATGGTCACACTTTTTGAAGACACTTTTTAAAAGTGAATTTAATTGAGAAATTTTTGAAAACTTTGAAGTGTCGAATACAATGATAAAATCATTGTTTATTGCTTTTTTTTTTTTTTTGTAAGTCCTATATTTCGCTAATACATAGCCTCATCAGGGTCGAAAGTCCGGTTCGTGAATTTCTTTTTCTTTTTTTTTTTTTCTTCCTTTTGGTGTTATGGCGAAGAGACGAGAATTTACGTGTTAGTCCGGTGGTTTGAAGTGTGTAATGCTCCAGTTTCGAGCGGGATTTAAAGTAAAAGATGGTCACACTTTTTGAAGACACTTTTTAAAAGTAAATTTAATTATATACTATACACACACACATATATATATATATATATATATATATATATATATATATATATATATATATATATATATATATGATTAGTTTTTTTGGAAAAAGAATTCCAGCAGAGTGCTGCTCAATTAAAAGGAAAATCCAAATTGTAAGAGCGTATTTATATTTTGTGTACAGAAAGTTGTTAGATGAGATAGATCATTGGTACCGTCGGTTTCAAGCCCGATAATAAGGCCCGTTTAAGTTATCCTTATCAAGCTCTCTTCAATATTCGAATATTGGCTGAAGAGAGCTTGATAGTGATACCTTAGCCTTATTATTATCGAGCTTGAAACCGACGGTACCAATGATCTGTCTCAACTAACAACTTTCTGTACACAAAATATATATATGTATGTATGGTATATATATATATCTCGAATCTCTCTATCAATGTTAATCGTGAAACCCTTCACTGATGATTCCTCGAAAAGAATGAAACACTCGTGTCTGTAGGTATTTAATAATTATTATAGTAAATAATTATGTCGGTCCCTTTCAGAAACTCGTTTCTTATCGTTGATCACTTTACAGTTGAAATAATGTCGATTAATTTAGCTCGCATGCTCAGATCATCATATAATAATTAGATCACTCGAGCAGACGTTAAAAACATTTTAAAATAAAAGTTTAAATTTCATCAGTATTTCTCGCGGTTACCAGTGGCTGAATGGATTTGATCCTTGCTAAAGAAGTCAGAGATGGCTTCGTTGCCAGGTTTCATGTTCAGATCTCTCGACCGGTATTCATCGTGACACCCTGCACTGATGATTCCCGAAAGCATAAAACACGAGTGTCTGTATGTATTTAATAACTATTATAGTAAATAATTATATATATATATATATATATATATATATATATATATATATATATAATTATTTACTAATTTAATTTACTTATTTAATAATTATTATAGTAAATAATTATATATATATATATATATATATATATATATATATATATATATATATATATACACTAGACTACCCGTGACCCATGGGATCAGTATGTTATATCAGCTATGGAATTCATGTATGAGCGTGACACCTGTGACGTAAAGAAAATAGTTTTTTGTGACAGAACAGAAACATTTCTATGAAAGTATATTACAATGAAAAAAGATTATAGATAGATTTCTATGAGTCTTTCTGTTTATAATTGTTTATTTTTGAAAAACCAATTTGCAGCCATTGAATTAAAAGTGATTTGCCATCCTTATAGGTAAATGTGCACTGAACAGATATCATAATACTTAAAGCTAAATTCAAATTTTTATATATCTTTTAATTAAAACGCGAATAAAAAAAAATTGGGACGCTGAAAACGCACACAGTAAAACAATACGTTGTAAAATGATCTTATGGTTGTCAACGGGTTTGCGTTAAAATAACTTAAACGTAATACTGAAATGAACGATGTAAAAAGAAAAGCAGAAAGTATTAACAATTGTTTATTTAGATAATTTAAATGCAAAAAAAAAAAAATGGGACGCTGAAAACGTATACAGTAAAACAATACATTGTCAACGGGGCCAAGTTGATTTATTTGTAAGAGAATTGTGACAGTATGCTTGCAATACAGAATAGTTGCAAACCATCCCTACCTTTCCCATGTTAAATTATAATTTCTAAATAATAACGTTAATGTTTCAGTGCGCATGTCAAATTCTGCAAAAGTAGCGATTTGTTTTTATTTGTTTACACTGTTATGGGTTTAAGTTTATGTACGCATGCGCAACCGGAAGTCGTAAACCGGAAAGTGGGTTACATCACTCGTTACAAGGTCATTTGAGTTTTATAATTATATATATATATATATATTAGTACCGCCTCACTGTTGATTAATATAACCCAACATTTGAAACTAAGTTTAAGATAATAACTTACAGTTCAGTTCGTTTTTACTGCAGATGCCAAGAGATCGAAACAATTTCCGCTCATAAATCTTTAATTTATTTTTATTTGTTCTCTATTTTTAATGTAGGCAGACGCCTAAAATTTTATTCATATTATATTATATTTATTGTATTGCACATGTTGCGTTGGATAGCAGAACAACTGTTCGGAGACGAATACAGATTCCTCAAAAACTACTACAAAGTTCAAAATATAGAATGGGAAAAGGGAGATATGTCAAATCTATAAAAATAGGAATTTAAAACACTTACGGTAATATTCATAAAAAAAAATCCGCCTCCAAAAATAACAGGATTCCAAAACAACGTGGGCAATATCTCATGCCACCATATTGGATTTCAGAAAAAAAAAATTCATCATTTATCGACCACTTTGGCGGAAAAAATGGTGGTCCCCACTTAGAATAATACAATACTCTTGCAAAGAATTATATAAGTTTTTTCACTAAAGTAGTAGTTTTATAAAAAAAAAAAAAAAATGTGAGTCTTCTGGACTACCAATATCGTAACGTGTGTAAACAAATAGGTATATTAATTTTAAAAAGAGGATATTTTCTCCACTACCGTAGAAGTTTCGTAAGCTCAAATTTAACACATCAGGCACAGTGATAAACGTTAGTAGTTACTGGCGATCGGGTTTCGAATCACTGGTTAATGCACTCGTCATGTGTAGCCACATTGATTAGTCATGAAACGACGAAACAGTTGTCTATGGATGCGTGTATGTATGCATGTATGTATGAACCAGAATGGTTTAATTATCATTAAAAAAATACTTTAACACCCAAACACATCTCCCAGCCCTGTCGTAGTTAAAGGCAAAGAAACAAAGATTTAAAAAAAAAAAAAAAAAAAAAAAAGAACGGAAAAGCAAAAAAGCTGAAATAAGAAAAATAAAGAATTAGAAGGAGAGGGGGGGGGGTTTAAGGGACTATCACGTTGACAGGGAGAAGCCTTTTCTTCTTCGTCTTCCTTAGGTCACAATAATGGCAATAGTTTGACTAGCAGTATTTGTGTCACACGTGGGGACAACCCCTTGCGCAAACAGTGAGATACAAAACACAATGTGTTAGCAATCAAATCTAAGGTTAACCAGAAACAGGGCCTGTGAACACACGATCTATCCCCACCCAACCCGCCACCACGTCGGGTATCTTGCAAATAACAGGGTGAGTTCACCTGCAACGTTTCTCTTGCATGCATGACACATTTGCGCGCGAGCGTGTGTGTGTGTGTGTGTGCGTGTGTGGTAGCTGTTCGTCGTTTTTACGACACATCAGTGTACCTATTTACTATGCCTCCCCACGGGACAGAGTTAGACACCAGGGTCGTTTTTTAACGTGGAGAAAAGGTACAAAAATAAAAATTGTCTCAGTCGTGAAGGATTTCTCCTCCACCGAAAGAGAACAAGAAAATGGAGTGCAGCATCTGAAGATACTACACTTTGATCTTGACCAAAAGGCCAAGCAACGACACATCAGTGTAGCTAGAGATTCGAACTTGGTGCCAGTTACCAACGATCTTCACAACTAGTGTCTGATACCAGCTGAACTAAGTAACCCACGATTGAGAGTTGAAGGAATTATGTAATTTTTAAGTTAATTTATTCATTTGTTTCAAAATTTTACGATTTGGAAACCGAGAGCATTTAATTCATTTTATAGAATAGATATAGTTCTCTGCTACGCAAAGTGAAAACCATTATTTTCTTCTCCAAAGTGCTCCACTCATATGAGAGTGCACGCACGTGCGCGCGCGCGCACACACACACACAGTCCTGCGTCTCGTGCGAGATGGTCCCGTGGTAGAGATTGAGGCTTCTTATCATGTGGTCCCGATTTCGAATCTCGCTAGATTCAGCCCTCTGACGAGTCGTAGACGACGAAACACATGGCAATGGATAATTATATTTTAAAAACAATATATATATATATATATATATATATATATATGTATATATATATATATATATATATATATTAATTTAATTATTATAGTAAAAAAATAATTATATATATATATATATATATATATATATTCTACTTTTCGCGGGTGCTACTGGTCCGACCCAGCGTAAATTTTGTATGGAACTTTATCATAAGGTGCAGCGAACTAAGTATTTTGTAATCCGTTCGATACACAGGCATTAATATAGGTTAGTATTTAAGTCCCACTGCTTCTCGGAAACTACTTGGCCGGTCTGGCTGAAATTCTGTATGGACCTTTATTATCATAAGGTGCAGCGAACTACGCATTATGGTATCCGTTCAACGCACAGATATATATTATTAGAGATTAATATTTAATGCAAAAAGGAGCACAAATTTAACCGTATTTAACCATAAATTTAGCATAAAGCACTCACTCTAAGGCAATAGTGTATAACTTTTTTCCAGTGGTGAAGGGTCTAAAAAGTATTATTTTCCAGTGGTGAAACAACCAATGAATTTTTAACGAGATTCATACAAGAGTATTCCAAGCCGAAGTAAGGTCATATATACTTTTTATTTATTTTACATAAGCATTAATATGTCGCTACACATTCATGAGCATGTTTCAGACAGGCAGTTTCAAGTAACTAGAGACCTCTTCAGTGTATATTGCTTATACAAAAGTAGTAGAGCCCGAAAGATGCTCATGCATGTGCAGTGACATATGAATGCATATGTAAAATAAATAAATATACTGTCATGTACAAGCAGACTGTTTTGTTGTGTCGCAGCTGTTCAGTGCGGGTAAACTAGAACACCTCTAGTCGGCAGCTTTCATCATTGTGCCACGGGATTGGAGCTGGTAAATGATTTCTACTGTGCCATTATATAAACATTGGCCGCTGCGTTTACAGTGTTCTATTTGTTTATTTGCAAAGAGATTTGCATTACGCTAAGTCAGATGTGCAGAATAATCACCGAAACTAATGAATGGATCGTTAACATGTTGGGAATACACATTCTAGACAACACGATAAGCAACATGATCACATTACTTTAATTAAGAACGTTAAGAAAGAAATAGCGACAGCTAAGAGAGAATTTACGGAAACCACTAAAAAGCGCATCGAAGCACAAAAACTAGGAACTCGAGACTTCTGGAAAATCTACAACAGTGTAGTAAATAATGGGCAATCGACAATTCCCCCACTAACCAACAATCACGAGGTTGTCTCCTCAGCAACCGACAAGGCTAACATGCTTGCCAGTCGGTTTGCCTCAAACTCCACACTGGACCCTTCCAACCACCCCCTACCTGACTTTCCTATGCGGACAGACGCCACACTAGACGATCTGAAAACCACCCCTGCTCAGGTGCATGCTATCATAAAAAACCTTGACACCTCAAAAGCATGTGGACCCGATCTTATCCCAGCTGTGCTATTAAAAAAGTGCTCAGCCGAAGTAGCTCCAGTTCTCTCCAAACTCTACAACAAATGTCTTAATGAAGCTTGCTTTCCGGGCTGTTGGAAAACTGCTTCTGTTGTACCAGTATTCAAGAATTCTGGTGAAAGGACAGACCCATCAAATTATCGCCCCATTAGCCTCCTTCCACTTTTTGCCAAAATATTTGAGACCATAATTAACCACGCTCTAATCCATCATCTTACAGATGCTAAACTACTGACTGACAAACAATATGGATTTAGACAAGCCCGTTCCACAGCAGACATCCTCACCGTGATCTCTGAACGTATATACCAATCACTGGACAAAGCGGGGGAAGGCAGAGCGGTAGCTCTAGATATATCTAAGGCTTTTGACAGGGTATGGCATGAGGGTCTCCTCAGTAAAATCAGATCATACGGTATCACTGGTAGAATACTTAACATAATTAAATCCTTCTTAGATAAGAGAAAAATCCAGGTAGTCCTCGACGGTCGCACATCTAAACAATATGATATAAATGCGGGAGTGCCCCAGGGTTCTATCCTTGGACCTCTATTGTTCCTGATATTCATAAATGACCTCCCCGACAACATTGCCTCTGAGATGGGTATATATGCTGATGACACTACACTCTATGGCAGACACGACAGGAAGACGAATGAACACATTTCTAAAGAAATGGCAGAAACACTAGAGGAAGACCTCCAATCTGTAGTGGAATGGGGACAAAAGTGGTTGGTCGCGTTCAATGCTGCCAAGACTAAACTAGTTTCATTCAATAATTACAAGAAACCCTCTCTACCACCAATAGCAATGGCCAACGACTCTTTATCTGAGAGTCCATCTTTCAAACTCCTTGGCCTAACGTTCACAGGAAACATGAGTTGGAACAATTACATTGAAGGCATTGCCAGGGCCGCTGCAAGAAAGGTGGGCTCTCTCTACCGTGCTAGAAATCTACTAACACCCGAAAGTATCCTGTACCTCTATAAGGCCACCATTCGCCCATGTATGGAGTATTGCTGCCACATCTGGGCTGGTGCATCTGCTACTAGTCTCTCGCTCCTTGACAAGGTTCAAAAGAGAGTCGCAAATCTGATAGGCCCTGAACTGGCATCTAAGCTTCAGCCTCTGTCCCATCGACGAAATGTTGCATCCCTCTGCCTGTTCTACAAGTATTTTAGTGGTGAATGCTCTGATGAACTGCAATCACTTGTGCCCCCACGACGCGAGCACCCTCGACAAACCCGACAGGCTACTAGATCCCACCCCCACACTGTAGAGGTCCCTAGATGTAAAAGATCTTTTTACTCCAATAGTTTCTTCCCCAGAACCGCAAGACTCTGGAATTCCATTCCAGGTCCCTGCTTCCCCAACAGTACTGACGTGCAGAAGTTCAAGTGTAACGTGAACCGACACCTTGCTGCCCAAATCCCTACATAGTACCCCAGTAGTTGTTGCCCCTGATAGTAGCCCCCTACACCAAAGTGGCAATTTGCCTTGTTTGGGGTGAAAATGTAATAAAAAAAAAAAAAAAAAAAAAAAAAAAATTGTTAGGGGTGCATGTGTAAACATGTAGGGATGTGTATATGTTTAATGGGCCGATTATTATACATTTTGTAAAACAGCTGAGAGACGTAAGGGTGGATAATATGGGTTATATTTAGTTTAATTATAATATATATTAAGTTATATGTGGGGTGTGGGGGCATATTCTTCCGCTTTATACGTAAAATATAGTCATTCACATATAGTTCGTTTGTTGCTTTACATCTCACTAGCGTAACTTAATGTAACAAGCGCATCAACTAGGAAATTCGAAAACTGGACGCGATTCACTACCGACATCATCATCATGTACATTATTATTATTATTATTATTATTATTATTATTATTATTATTATTTATTTATTTATTTATTTATTTAAGTTCATTTAATCAATAATAATCACCTTTTCTTTATGTGGTCCTGTATATGACCTTAAACTATATCCGATGGTGAGACCCCAGCTTGCGAGCTTTGGGGAGTGTAGAGCCACCCTTTAATTGCCATTGTTCTCAGGTCCACTCTGACTCGGAGTGGTAGTACCTGTTAGGGTCCCAACTATGGGTTAAACAGAAACCGATTTGAAATATATATATATATATATATATATATATATATATATATATATATATATATATATATTCTATGCAAAAATATTTCTTCAAAATAACTGGATTCGGCATTAAATGACCCGAAAAGAGTTGATATGCCGTAAAACAAAAACAACCAACCGACCAACCTTTTCTTTATATATTTAACTAGCAGCAAGACCCGACGTTTCCCGGGATTGAATGATGATCAACGAATATTTCACACTCCCATATTTTTATTATCATCATCGAAATCGATGAAATCACCCATTTTTCAATCAAATCGATTGATTGCCTGCTTTAGTTGGGAACCCATCGCGGTGCACTGAGAGGGAGCTTCACATGCCTCCCCGCTGTGACTTAGTCCATAATAGATTGTAGTCGGCATTGCACTGTGGACAATCTACTGTTCATTTTATAAAATTATTTTTAAATATAATGGTTTGAATTAAAGTTTAAAATGCAAAGTTAAGCATCATGTTTCAATTGTGCTCTAAACAGAAACTTTCGTTACGAACGCCCACTGTCATACTACTGTTATTTTATATATCTGACCTTACTGCTTGTACGCTGATAATGGCTTCAATGTAAGTTCAAACTGAAAACGTCAAGTATCATAGTGTACTTGTGCTTTAAATAGGAACATTCATTTCGAACGCACCTCTATCATATCAAAGAATCTACTGTTGATTTTATATATCAGGCCTTTTTGCTTGTGTCGTAATTAAAACTTTTCAGTTGCACTTGTGATGTTAGGCTGTGTAAGGTGTTAACTTTGGTCAAAAATGGCCTGTTCCTTCTTTCATCAGGTTATTTCGATTATTGAGACTTATCAAAGACATTCCGATACAAAATCTATCTAAATACACTGACAGGAACATAATGTACCTTCGTGTAAAATTTCATAAAAATCGGCCCAGCCTTTTTACGAGTCCATAGGGAATAGACTCACACACAAAGTTCTTTTTATGTAATAGTAGAGATAGAGATTACATAAAATACATGCTAAAATATTCATCACTTTTGGGACTTGGTTATGTTTGAAAAAATCCATTTTAATTGATTTAATTAGTCATTATCTACAATTAATTCATCAAGTGGCCCGTCTCTTTCTGTCTATCATCTTCACACTTTATCAGCGCATGTTGTTTGACCCCTGACCTCGATCGTATTTTATACGGTGTTTATCACTTTCGTTTTTTATATTCTCTGCCTCTCTTTCTTTCCCGCTTTCTTTTTCTGTCTGTGTATTTAGTGAAAGGCAAGAAACGTAGCGAGAAAATTCAAGATTGGAAGAGTCCATTGTAAGCAAAAGTAAATATCTTCACACGTAGTAATATTACTTAACCCATAACTGACGACGGAAAGATGGAGCATGAGGAGTACGAGATTAGTATTGAATTTTGCATTTCATTTTTTATTTGTTTTTCTTTATTATTTAAACCGGCTTTACCATTTTTTTTCTGATTCAAACACTGTAACCTTAGCTCAATGGGTGACCCAACAGATCTCATTTTACTAGTGTGTGTGTGTGTGTGTGTGTGTGTGTGTGTGTGTGTGTGTGTATATATATATATATATATATATATATATATATATATATATATATATATAGAGAGAGAGAGAGAGAGAGAGAGAGAGAGAGAGGACTGAGTTCTTCTGTGGAAATCAACTATTTTATTAAGTCGCTTGCCTGACGAGGACTTCTGGTGTTAACTGACCATTTGTCCAAAACATTAACATGTCCAGTGTCGCGCCCATGTAAATTTGTTTAATTAATAAAAATATATCTTGCTCTTCTTTTATTGAGAACTCTTAATTCAGTAGTTATCGTTAAATTCATTAGTTACCATTCTTGAATATTTTCAACCTGTATATATATATATATATATATATATATATATATATATATATATATATATATATATATATATACACACACACTGGGTGGAGGTTTTGCCCGAGCGTAAAGTACGCTTAAATATGATATTTTAATTTATCCAGTCGTAATTTCAAAAGAAGAAAAAAAGAAAAGTGCCATCAGCTAGAATCGAAACCGAAACTGTACGATTCAAAGCTGGTGATGTTACCACTGTGCCAACGTAACACACATATAAACCGATTAAAAATTAAAAATAAATTAAGATTAATGTACAAAATGTTTAATGGGTTTTTTTAAATTTTTATCCATTTTTGACCCCTTAAAAACTATTTTAGCCGGTTAACGACCCATAAAAGAATGACCTGTAAAAAAAAGTAATAAAATCCAATCATTTGAGGCCCCTAGTGCCGCTCTGCAACTTTTAGTTTCGGTAGAGATAGAGTTTGAAAATATGAAGACAGACAGATAGCCAGACCGACATATAGCCGTTTATAGATTAGATATATGTGTGTGCGCGCGTGCGTAATGTACTCGTACCCTTTACATACCTTTTTACACAGTTTTTAGTCTTTAAATTTATATATATTTCCTAACTTCCTTTTTTCATCTACCTAAGAGTTTTTTTTTTCTTTTTTTCCGATGCAACATTAAATCTACTCGGTTCGCCTTTCCCTTCGACGTTTACATCTAAAAGTTGCAGGTGTCTGCCATTGACATACCAACGCACAACACCTCACCCACACGGCCTGTCCGGTCTTCCTCGCTACCTGCCTTTACCCTTGCACAGCCCCCACCCCCACCGCGCATTCTCACTTTGTCATTCTTCTCCTTTAAAACATTTCCGTCCTCACGTCCCGACTCTCGTACGCAGCCCCTGCTCTGAATATATTAGCTTAAACCTTGAAATTCAAATTGTCTTTCAGCCATTGTTAACAACAAAAATAAAATAAAATAAATTAAAAAAATAAATTAAAAAAAAAAAAAAAAAAATTAAAATGCTGATTTACTCACTGAAATCAACAAACTGCTGGATCGTTTTCTTGAGATCCATTTTAATGATCTTTAATTTCAATCTAAGCTAATCTGCAGTTTTTTTTTTGTGTTTTTTTTTGTGTTTTTATTTTATTTTTATTGTTGCCACATCTGGGCTGGTGCATCTGCTACTAGTCCCTCACTCTTGGACAGGGTTTACAAAAGAGTCGCCAACCTAATAGATCCCGCACTGCAAGCTGAGTTTCAACCTCTGTCCCATCGACAAAATATTGTATCCCTCTGCCTGTTTTACAAGTATTTTAAATGGTAGATGCTCCAACGAATTACAAGCCCTTATAGCCCCTCGACGTAAACACCCCCGACAAAATCGACAAGCAGCAAAATCTCACCCCTATACAGTAAAGATCCCCAGATGCCAGAAAGTTTTCTACTCTAATAGTTCCCCCCCCCTAGGACTGCTAGACTTTGGAATCCCCTTCCGGGTTCCTGCTTCCCTGACTATACTGACATCCAAAAGTTCAAGTATAATGTAAGCAGACATCTTGCTGCTTAACTCCCAATATAGTGTCCCTGCAAAATATAGTAGCCTCCCACATCAAAGTAGCACTATGTCTTATTTGAAGTAAAAAATTAAAAAAAAAAAAATCATTCTTTTATAGGGCCTCCCAAAATTATCTGACACATTTGTAGATTAAAAAAAAATACCAATTAAATAAAGAAAATATGCATTTTTATGTTTTATTCATTATTATTTATTTCCGTATATACAGAATGATGCTCCCAAACTTCCACTGATGTTCCTATTTACAATGTCTCCCCACGGGACAGAGTTAGACACCAGGGTCGTTTTTTTTAACGTGGAGAAAAGGAACAAAAATAAAAATTGTCTCAGTCGTGAAGGATTTCTCCTCCACTGACAGAGAACAAGAAATTGAAGTGCAGCATCTGAAGAACAGATACTACACTTTGAGGTATTTATTTGCTCCCCCACTGAGCAAATTAGGCACAAGGCCGATTTTTAAAGTGAGGAGTGAAGGGGAAATGGGGGCCAACTCCCCGGGGAGTAAGGGAGTTGGATAGTGACAATTGGTATGAAGGGTTGCCCCTACATTGACCAAGGTCTTATATGTGGGGTTGCCCCCACATATGGTCTTTGCTTGCAGTATCTGCCGGAACAGATACTACACTTAGATCTTGTCCCTTCCACTGATGTTATTGTTCAGGTTTCTATCTACTTGTCTTTTTTTTAATTACTCATATCAAACAAGGCATATAGCTACTTAGACGTAAAGAGTCTATTATGTAACGCTATGCCTACAGTATACTGGGCAGGGGGTCGAGCAGTGTGATATTTGTTTGCATTACATTTAAATATTTGTGTATTAATACGATAAAAAAAAACAGGAAAGAGGAAAGGAATTTCAAAATCTAACAGCTCGATGGCAGAAGCTACTATGCTAGAATGCTTTTCAGCATCTAGGGACCTGTACAATGGAGACTGGAATTTTTTTACTTGTTGGGTTAGGCGGGGGGGGGTTACGTCGAAGGGGTACAAGTGTTACGAGTTTAGTAGAGCACATTCCATTAAAATAGATGTAAAACGGGCACAGAAATGCAACATTGACCTGATGGTACAGGGATTGGAGTTGATCGATAGTGCGGGACCTATGAGATTTGAGACTCGTTTTTAGACCTGTCTAGGAAGGAGAGGTCAATGGTAGATGTGCCGTCCAGATGGGCCAGCAATGTTCCGTACGCTGGCGAATAGTGGCTTTGTAGAGATATAGGATACTCTTAGCTGTGAGTAATTTTCCAGCACGTTAGGTATAGTAGTCGATGTTTACACAATCAAAATGCATAAACGTGTTTGTGCGCACGATGACTGCGCATAAATTATCCTGAATAAAAACAAATAATTATAATTTGAACCAGAATCATAAAACTTTCTGAAGGAAACGGTCTTTCTGGGAGACACCTAAATCCTTTAAAAAGCCAGATTTTTCTTCAATAAACCAGAAGAACCCAGTTGAACCAAGTATACAGATCGATGTCGCTAGGCGGCCCTCTTTTGGGAGCTTCTCTCGTCAACATCTCTCCACTCACACACAAACATGGACTAACGAACACACAGACACATAAGACTCAATGACTTATAGCCTTGCAAAATCTGTATAAACTTTATTCATATTTCTAATCTTTCTCACTAGTTTACTAATACGAAATCAAATAAACATTGATTTTTATAAACAACTTTCCATGAATTATAATTCATACAAATGAGCAGAGAAGTTTTGAATACGTATTTCCTGACCGCTGAAACTTATGGTTCTTAATTAATCAATTCAGACTTTTTCAATGTCTTAAGAACTCTAAAATATTCACGAACATTCTACGATTTTCCTATTGCTGTAAACCTTCCATTCTAAACATATATAAAATATCTCTTTTTAAATGATTATTGTATTCTGTTTACCGTATGACAATGTCTCTAGTTTCCCACATTTAATGCTAAAACTACAAAGAAGTTTTTTCACTGAAACTAGTTCTCTGAATCCGGCGTATCATCCAAATAAGACAAGCCCTATAAGGGAGCCCACGTTCTTTTGCAGCAGCCTTAGCAATGTCTTTACTGTACGAGATGTTGATCATATTTAGCATGAGGGTTTCCTAAAAAGTGTTCCTCAGAAAAATTCTCCAAACCGAGTTAAGAGCGAGGTTGCATCGGTGGCAAACGCAAACAACAGAATCTGTGAAAAGTTAAATCATCGAAAATCGCACTTGTCTAAATCTTTATTCAATCATTATCTTTCTAATAATAACAACGTTCGTGATTTTTAAACATTCGTACGACTACTTATGTGGCAATCTTCTTATCATTATGTTGAGGGGCGTTTTTGTTAAGTCACCGTTGGTTGGTCAGAAGACTGGAAAGAGGTCACGTGATCAGAGGTTTTGTTGTCTGATGAGGCCTTTTATCGTATTCTTCTTTTGTGGGGAATTCGAGAAAGAATGCGAAGGCAATCTGCATGGTTGATTTGAGGCTTTCATAATATCGGAGGGTGGGGGGGCAGGAAAAATAGAGAAGCAAAAAAAAAAAAAATGGGGGGAGAAGAATAGATTTTTCCATGAATGAAGCACCTGTGATTTCCTCAGATAATGGAGGGGCCAGGTAAAGAAATTTCCCTCCCTCATCAATATTCATTCTTGGGTATAAAAAAAAAGAACTTAGAAAATATCAAATTAAAAAAAAAAAACACCCGTAAAACTAAAAACCCTACAAAAAAAAAATAATAAAAGGGATAAACAAAAGAAACGTGAGAAAAAAAGAATGCACGAGAAGGATTGGCTTGTTTTCTTTGTTTAACGCCATATCAACCGTTTATCATCATCATCATCATCATCCGTTTTATATGCTTACATATTGAACAGGTTTAAGAAATTAACTTCCAGGCCAGATCCTTGTTTGCCTCTCTTTCTTTCAAGTCCACCTTTATTACTTCCTTCTATGCTTTCCATATCCTTCCCTTGTGAAATGACCACAATACTTCAACTGCTCTACATATTTTCTTTATCCTAGACGAGGTACCTTACATTGAAACAAAGAACCAAGACAACCGGTGAGCTAAAAAAAAAAAAAAAAAAATCACAGGTCCTCGCTGTAGACAGAGACTATTATATAATCTCTAAATGTGTCTATTATACATACTAAGGTGTGTATAATAAAGTGTCTATTATACACACTAAAGAAACCGTGTGGGCTTTTGTATACTACTAAAGTGTTTACCGTGCAAAGCGAATGATAACATCAAATTAACATTCTTTTACAGCATAATCTATTTTCAGTTTAAGTCAATGTCTCTCCTGCATAATGGGGATAAAATATGGACGCTTTAGTATATCTTAATCCAAGAACTCTCGCCCATTCTTTCAATGTGGTGATACCATCGAAGTCTCCTGTTCTGCACATATCTCCCTGTACTGTCATCTGTAAAAAAAAAAAAAAAAAAAAAAAAAAAAAAAGCGTTTGTGCAGGTGATCTAAAAGATGACGGGTCGTCGCTGTAGACAGACACCTACGTAAAAGCATGGGCTTTAGTATACTATCGAAGTGTTTGTATATTTTACCGTGCACATTTGATAATATCACAAAAAAACGAATGATGACAGCAATCTATCATCTTCTTAATTATATACTAGCAGGACCTGTGGAAATTCCACAGGGGATTCAGTCACATGTAATATATTGATGTTAGCATTCTGTAGATGTTCAGTGTAAATCGAGACGCTCTGATATTATTGTAGCTCTTTTGTTAAAACTGCAAAAGTATCTATCTAAGTTAGTACGAACGCCCGGTAAAGTCCGATCGTAAAGTACGCTTAAATATGATTTTTTAATTCTTGCAGATTTCGTATCAATATAGAGTTAATGTTCTATTGATTATTATATGTTATAAAGCTGCGATTTCAAAAGTAAAATATATATATATCCATATGAGTTGGGTGCATTAGCTTTAATCGAAACCGAAATAAGAACTTATGAAATATATATATACAGTGGGGAAAATAAGTGTTGGACACATCCCATTATTCTTTATTTAACACATTTTTAATGCAGCGCATAACGCGAAAATTTAACAAGAAATAGTTACTCATTTAACAATAACAAATAACTTTAGAAATTGGAACATTTTAATGCATAACAAAAATTATATAATAAAAACGAGAATAGCCTGGAAAAAAAGTGTTGGACACATTGTTTTAAATTATATTTTATTATTATTTTTTATAAATAATGCTGGAAAGAAAAAGTCAAGGGAAGTAATTCACTCCCGAAAGGTACAAGCGGAAGTTAAATAGTTCTCTTTTCTTTCAGCACAACCATACTCTACGTCGTTGGAAAGTCTTGGAACACGTTAGTCACCAGTAAGCCATCACGCGTGAAGGTTCTCAGGATGAGTAAACGTAAAGAACCCTCTCAAGTCGTCCGTGATAAGATTATTGCCGAGCACAAGAATGGAATTGGTTATCGGCGTATATCTGCTCAATTCAAAATCCCTGTAAGCACCATAGGAAACCTTATTAGGAAATGGAAGGTGCATGACTCAACCGTGAACCGCCCGCGCACCGGAGCTCCTCGCAAGATGTCGGATCGAGCAGTAAGGAAGATTGTACGAAAAGTTCAGCAGCAACCGAGAACAACACGAGGCGAACTTCAGAAAGATTTGGAAAAAGCAGGGATAGTAGTAACGAAACCAACGATTAGTAATGTACTCCGACGCAACGGTCTTAAATCGCGTACACCTCAAAAGACACCATTACTAAAAAAAATGTGATGTTAATGCTCGTCTGGAGTTTGCAAGAGACCACTTATTGAAAACAGATGATTACTGGAAGTATGTGATCTGGTCCGATGAGACGAAAATTGAACTTTTCGACATTAACTCTGTACGTCGAGTATGGAGAAGAGATGGCACAGCGCACGATCCCAAGAACACCCTCCCCACTGTAAAGTTTGGTGGTGGAAATGTCATGCTCTGGGGATGCTTCTCTTCAAATGGTACTGGGTCACTTCATATTATAGATGGAAAGATGAATTCAGCCAAATATCGGGAAATTCTTGAAAATAATCTCTTGCCTGCTTCCAATGCATTAGGTATGCGACAGGGATGGATCTTTCAACAAGATAATGATCCCAAACATACTGCTAAAATAACCTCTGATTGGTTCGTACAGAACAAAATAGATGTTCTTAAGTGGTCCAGTCAGTCTCCAGACTTAAATCCTATAGAAAATCTACGGAGAGAGCTCAAAATCATGGTCCACCAGCGAGATCCACGTAATATTCAGGATTTGAAGAAAGTATGTGTTGAAGAGTGGGTCAAAATCTCGCCTGAACGTTGTCACAAATTAGTTTCGTCGTATAGAAAACGTCTCAAAGCTGTAATAGCCAACAAGGGGTTTCCAACTAAATATTAGATGAAATTGTGTTAGTGTGTCCAACACTTTTTTTTCCAGGCTATTCTCGTTTTTATTATATAATTTTTGGTTATGCATTAAAAGGTTCCAATTTCTAAAGTTATTTGTTATTTTTAAATGAGTAACTATTTCTTGTTAAATTTTCGCGTCATTCGCTGCATTAGAAATGTGTTAAATAAAGAATAATGGGATGTGTCCAACACTTATTTTCCCCACTGTATATATATATATATATATATATATATATATATATATATATATATATATATATATATATAACTTGAGTTCATTCAGCCATAATCGAAACCGAAACCAAAACTTATGGGGAATTCTTGATAAAAGTATTTATAAAAAAAAAATAGATGAAGTGCCATCAGTTATAGTCGAAACCGAAACCAAAACTTATGAAAATTCTTGATGAAATTATTTATGACAAGAAATAGAAGAGCATAACAATTAAAAGACCCGGATGTAAACTTGACACACACAATAACACAGACGCTATCACACACACACACACACACACATCTATATATATATATATATATATATATATATATATATAGATAGATAGATAGATAGATAGAGAGAGAGAGAGAGAGAGAGAGAGGAGTGAGGGAGATTTCTGGACAATAATCGTCTAGAAGAAAATGAGAGAATGTGAAGAGAAAGGAGAGTGAAAAAGAGAGAAGGGTATAGGATTAAAGGTAAAAATAGAGGAGAAGAAAGATTGCATAATATATATACATATTGTGAATACTGACCCAATGGGTTACGAATGGTCTAGAATAATGATAAAACTGAAATTTTCTTGTTTAACGCCTTCCAATATTTTCACTTTATTTCTTTCACACTGCCAACCTCTTCTGACTGGATGACCTCCTTGACTGGTCTGTGCCATGAATATATGATAACTCGTTTTTTGCTTTGTTAGTTATCTTATGTCATGCGACCCGGTTAATCTTAAGTCAAGGTCATCCTTGTAATTGTTAATTACTGTATCTTTTTTATGTAACTAAAATTGATATGATACAAATATTTAACTAGTCTCACTATATTTCAATCTTTTATTATATAAATATCTTGCATTATTTTATTGTTTTCAATTATTTCTTTTCCAGCGTATTCTTCTGCTATAGAAATACTCCATTTTAATACCTCGGCGCCATTTTTGTTTGTTTGTTTGTTTACTTTGTTCATCGAGTCATCCGGCGCTATCCGGAGATTACAATATCAACGATATTTCTATGTATAGGATTACTTTCTGAGCTTATGAACTGATCCGTGATTTTAGAATATATACTCTAGGCAATACGGCGAGTAATGCGGATACCTTATTATTATTTTTTGTAAATTAATAATTTATATGGGTGTTAGCACCAAACTTCCTTCACAAAAGAAAACGTTTAAAAAAAAAAGTTGAATGCAAAAAAGTATTAAGCAATAAAATTGCTCTAGGTAAATTTTGACATGACTGATGTTTCTGTGCATCAACGTCAATAATATTTGCAAGATAAACTCCCTCACTTATGAATTACAGTGTACGTATTCTAGACAACACAGCAAGTAAAATGGACACATACTTTCGTAATTTTTACCAAACTTTAAAAAAAGTCACATAAATTAAGAATTAAGGCTATACACATTGCTATATATTGCTTACATCCGTACTGGAACTGATATTCTGCTATAATATATATATATATATATATATATATATATATATATATATATATATATATGTACAGCCATATATATATAATATATTTTGTATTATTGATATATATTTATATAAAACCATGTATATATAATATATTTTATGTTATTGATACATATATAAAACCATATATATATATTTTAAATTATTGATATATATATATATATAATGTAAAATATATATATATATATATATATTACATTATATATATATTACATTATATATATTACATTTTATATATATATATATGTATACAATGTAAAATATATATATATATTACATTATATATATTACATTATATATATATATTACATTATATATATTACATTATATATATTACATTATATATATATATTACATTATATATATTACATTATATATATATTACATTATATATATTACATTATATATATATATTACATTATATATATATTACATTATATATATATATTATATATATATATATATATAATGTAATATATATATATATTACATTATATATATATATTACATTATATATATATATTACATCATATATACTACATTATATATATATATATTACATTATATATATTACATTACATTATATATATTACATTATATATATTACATTACATTATATATATTACATTATATATATTACATTATATATATATATATATATATATATATATATATATATATATATATATGAGTGTTTGTGTGTATACTGTTTACAAACTTTTAATGACGTATATGGATGCACATAGCAGCGCATTTTGATTAATTAGAGGGGGAGAGTCATGAAAATCTATTCAAGAAAGATAAGGTTATTTATTTTCTGTTTAGTCTTTTGTCATTCTTCTCAATCGGAATGAAAAGCAACATATATAAATCAAGCCAGGACAACGACCAACTATGCTTATCTCCGCATTGTAGCCGGTCCCTTTTTTTCTTTTTTTTTTATAACCCCCTTTGTTGACACTCGACAAAGAAAACAAATTAAGCAAAAGTTATCCAATCGACGACAACAACATTTTGCCCATAATTTTATTGTATCTTGAGAAATGAACAAAATGCATGCAAAAGGGTAGAAGTGTGAGGGACGAACCAGCTAAGAAACAAAACAAAACTGTGTGGGTTTTTTTATCAGCAAAATTGGATCATTTATCCCTACTGCTTTTCAAAACTTGCTTCTAACTCGCCATGCATGTACAAACACATCTTTTTTCCTTTCATTACCTCCACCAAAGGAGATTACGTTTTCAACTGAATCTGTTGGTCTGTCCCTGTATTTGCTTGTTTGTGGATACAGTCTTGAGTCCACATCGCTTGACCAATCGTCAGCAAACTTGGTTCAAAATGCCGATCACTCTCGAACTTAGAACTGATTTAATTTGGCGATACATAGATAAAACATCAAGATCACAGAACGGTAAAAGTTACACATTATGCAACAACATCGGTTCTGTTCATCATAGAGACTCACTTTTTAGCCCATATTGTAACCAATAATGTCTCACATTTTTATATGCAAAGTGCCTTAAATAAGTTTCCAGACTTTTTTGTACAGTCGTTTAAAATTGTTGTAGACTCTTGAAAATTTAGCATGTTATTACTAGGGTTGTGACAACAGAATATTTTTTTAATTGAATCTCGAGTATATATCCGACATAGTAAGACAGTTAATCAACCGAGAACCATATCACTCTATTTAAAAGCATATAAGATATCAACGGATACACACTCGAGAGTCAAAACAATGAAAAGAATATGCTGTTGTCCGAGTCCTAGTTATTATTTTCTATCTTATGAGATGACTGACCAATTTTTATAATTTTAGGTTCAAATGAACAGCTATAGCAGGAATTGGAATACGCCCTATAAAAACATGGTTGTCACAGCTGGTAAATTTCAAAAATGCAATCTGGATGTGAAGACACTATAGAAGAACGATATTCAATTAAATCCTGATTTAAACTTAGGAAAAATGCTACAAAAAACGTATAGAATACTTCAGACTCCTTCTGAACCATCTTGCATGAATCGAGCATCAGTTTTTGAGTGTCATAAGAAATTCAAGGAAGGCAGGGAGTCTGAGAGGTATGATTAGAGGTCTGAGAGAAGTAAGGAAGTCAGAACATAAGAATTGATTGGCCAAATAAAGAATTTCATGGATAAAGGCCATCGTGTGTCTATAGAGTGCAGAGTTGATTGCCAGTGTTGGAACTGTACATACAACTATTGGTGAGCAACTGAAAATGCAGAAGATTTGCACGAAGTTTGTCCCAAAGGTGCACAGAGAAGATCAGAAAAAAAAGGCATCTTGTATATATTTTTTTTAATTTGATGTAAAAATCCGTTGCTCTTTGACACCAGTAACCATCATGTAAAATGTTAACTTGATTAGATAAATATTTTTTTATTTACTAGCAGTTCGCCTGGCTTTGTTCGGGTTCTATGTGCTGTTCATAACTTTATGTGCATATATATATATTAAAAAGTTCGACTCATATCCAGGTAATGTATATCTAAAATTTCAAGTGTTTAGACCCAAACTTGGCAGAGGAGTTTGGTATAGTCTGAAAAGGTCAACTCTTTCAACTTTGACCTTTTGGCATTCAAATTTTCGCCCCAAAACTGATTAAAAAAGCTTGCTGTATGTCTGAATACCCTTTATGTAAAATTTCAAATATTTAGATGCAAAACTGGCTGAATAGTTGTCTAGAGACCGCAAAGGTCACATCTTTTCAAATTTGACTCCTTGGCAGCCAAATTTTCGCCCCAAAACCGATTAAAAACCTTGCTCTATGTTTGAATACACTTTATGTAAAATTTCAAATGTTTACACCAAAATTGGCTGAGTAATTTGGTAGAAACAGCAGAGGTCAAATTTTAAAAAAAAACTTTGACCCCAATTTTGACCCCCTTACCATTTATTGTTTTGTTTAAATATAATTAAAAAATTTGACCCATGTCCAAGTAACGTACATCTAAAATTTCAAGTGTTTAGACACAAAATTGGCAGAGGAGTTTGATAGATTTTTAAAGGTCAAATCGTTGAACTTTAACCCCTTCATAGCCAAATTTTTGACCGAAAACCGATTAAAAAGATTTTCCCAAATCTCAATACCCCTTATGTCGAATCTTGAGTCTGTAGACTGAAAATTGACAAAGTAGTTTGGTAGGGAAATGTACACACACACACACACACAGACAATTTCATTTTTATAGATATATAGATAGATTATCATTTTCAAGGCAAAACTTTAGAAATACTTTGTACAAGATGAAGAAAATAGGCCTAAATATCCTTATGTTGTCGGGGAGAGGGATGCAGCTATTGTGATCTTAAGGATGACATATCTATAAAAGGAAAAATGTGTGTGAGGACAATTCTCAATCTATTATACGCTACAGTGTTTTTTTTATCTAGAGATATATTACATGGTATAAAGATATGGAAAACTTTTTAATCGGTTGTATACAGAAAAAAAAGGGCTGCCAAGGGGTCAAAATTGAAAAATTATTACCTGAGGAGATCATCAGATTTTTATTCTTTGTCAACTGTTTCACGACTGCACATATGCGAATCGTTGACATGACAGCATGCTTATGTTAAGAATAAATATGTTTGAAAACACTTTTAAAGACCGTGTCAAGTTTGCCTGATGGTTATCGTATTTTACTCATTATCTTTTTGTTTTGGGTTCAATCTCAGTTCGAGTATTTTTTTTTTGTTTTACTTACAAGAAGTGAATTTTTTTAGAAAAAAATATAATACTCGCATGCACATGTCTTTGTTTCTTTCCTTTTTTTATTTCCTTTATTTATTTTTAAGGAATTTAACGTTACGTTTAATACCGGCAAAGCCAGATACCCCTGCTAATCAGATAATAATAATAATAAAAAAAAAAAAAAATTGGTTCTTATGTTCTCTAAGTTGGACCCACTGCCTCATCCGTTTCTTGGGAGTTTTATCAGAACTTCAGAAACTGCATATTTATCGGGTTAAGGCTTTAATATTCATTCTCTTTATTTGGTTGCTATTTTTTAAAGACTAGCAGTGAGACCCGACGTTGTCCGGGATTGAATGAGGATCAACAAGTATTTCACCCTCCCATACTTATACTGTCATCGAAATCTGTGAAATCACCCGGTTTTAATCAAATCGATTGTCTGCTCTAGTTCCTATTTATTTGCCTCCTCCCGAGGGTAGAGTTAGACACAAGGTCAATTTTTAATGCGGGGTCAATCCAGCTCCACAAAAAGGGGCACTCTGAATAGGAACAAAAATAAAAATTGCCTCAATCTAGAAGTTCACTGCAAAGAATTTACTTTTGATTTTATAAAATTATCTAGAAATAATGGCTTCGATTAAAGTTAAAATGTAAAAAGTCAAGTATCATAGCTCAATTGTGCTCTAAACAGAAATATTCATTGCGAACACGCCCATGTCTTATAAAAGAATCAAGAGTTGATTTGATAGGCTGGCCCTTTCTGCTTGTGCGGTGACAAAACTTCTTAAATACACTTGTTATGTTACGTTGTATAAATGTGTTAACTTTGGTCAAAATTAGAATTCCTCCTATAATCAGATTTTTTTTAGTTATCGATTTTTGATACTTATAAGATGCATTCCGATACAAAACCTATGGCAGAACACTCCTAGCCAGATCAAGTATCTTCTTGTAAAATTCCATAAAAATAGCCCAGCCGTTTCCAAGTCCATAGGAAACAAATTCATACACACACACACACACACACAAAGTTCCTGTCATATAATAGTGGAGATAGATATTAACTTCTTACTTTGAAAACCACAAATTTATTCAGTGAAATATTTTACAAACAAAGAAAATGTTTGTGTCATGTATTTTATCGCATACAAGCTGTCCAGACCCAGAGGTGCCCAGGAATCTTGTGGTTTATTAAAATACTTAAATAAAAACAGAAGAACTGGTGAAGAAAAATGTGTATCTTTTAAAATTTTTATTCCAGAGTCAATGTCGTTATTTAAACTATTCCAGTAAATGAATTAGGGGAAAGTCTGACTTTACTAAATATGTAAGTTTTGTGGTTCATTTAATGCCCAAACACAATACCTACCGGGTGTGTGTGAATTGCTTGATTGATTCTATCACGATCTCATGTGTTAAGTTATATACAGGATGGAACGATGAAATTATTGCCCTAGAAAAGACGATATGCTTCCATTTCCGTTTGATGAAAACCGGTTTCCTCTTTTTTTGCTGCCGACCATTTACTAGTTAGCCAGTTGTGTACAAATCCCAAGAGCGATAGGAGCTTTCTATCATGTCTGAAAGTGACACAATGTCTGTGATTGTCTGATCGCCGCCATCTGCTAAGTATTCGTCGAGCTTCCTCCAGCGCTTGTGGAAAAGGCATGCTTCCAGTTCTGGGACAATATCGAAGCAATGATTGAGGTTGAAGGATGCTATATTCCATAGATGTTGGCTCTACTACATAATCAACTTACCTAAATTGATTTTTTTTCAATAAAAATTTTTAAATAAAGCTGTAGTATTGTTTTCTTTAGGACGACAATTTTATCGTTCCACCCTGTATGAATATTATTAGTAAAATGTTAGAGAAAAGTAACTCGATGCACATGCAGCCACAGAAAGTGAATAATTGCAATAATTATTGGACTTTTACATAAATTACACAAAAAAGGTTTCGTCATAAAACAAACCAAGGCAAGTAATACCTATTGGATTTACTGTAGATGATCCACTAGACACAATTTGTTATTTTATTCAAATCTGGAAGGTTTTGGGTTTATACCTTTCCCAACAATATTAGTGAAACGTAGTAATGGTCAATAGAATAAAACATGAACTGACGCATGAGTGTACTAAATTTAAATCCAATTGGGTTTTATACAGTGTAACCCGGATATAAGAGATCCTAATATAAGAAAAACAGATTAAAGAGAGATTTTTCTCTGGTCCCAAATTAGAGCTTGTGTTAATGTATAGTGTAACCCGCATGTAAGAACCCCCCGAATATATGTTTAACCCGGATATAAGAGAGCTGTAAGGACCAGATAGGAAAGCTCCTATATCCGGTTAACACTGTATTACCGCTTTCACTATGAATGTTGGCAGACTTTACATGGTTCCTCATATAGGGTACTTGATTTTAGACAAGCCAGTCAAGCCAGTTCATTCATCAATTACATAGTTTATTTCTTACGTGAATGAATTAAGGAGAGGAGAAAGTGAAACTTGTACTTACTTTCGGTAAATCTCATTTCTGTTATTTTGTTAGTTTGTCCATAAGCAATATTTCTGACAAAGAGGAAAGAATTGCTGTTTTCTGGGCCGGAATTTATCCATTTCACCCTTATCATTGATTGGTTTTTAATTTTGAATATATATATATTTTTTTTTCAAATGGTTTCATGCATTGTCTGGATATTTTCATTTATAATTAACTAGCATGCAGACACGACGTTGCCCGGAATTGAATGATGACCCACGATTTTTTCACACTCCAATATTTTTATTGCCATCTAAATCGGTGAAATTGCCTATTTTTAAATCAAATTGATTGATTGCCTGCTCTAGTTGGGGATCTATCGTGTTGCGCCATGAGGAAGCTTCACATGCCTCCCCGCTGTGGCTTAGTCGACAATGTATTGTAGTTTACATTGCACTGTATAGAATTTATTGTTGATTTTATAAAATTATATTTTATATAATGGCTTGAATGAAAGTTTAAAATGGAAAAGTCAAGTATCATGGTTCATTTCGAACGCGCCCCTATCATATCCAACAATCTACTTTTGATTTGATATGCCTAGCCTTACTAGTTGTGTGATGATAATGGCTTGAATTTAAGTTTAAAATAAAAAAAATTTAAGTATCATAGTGCAATTGTGTTTAAATAAAAAGATTCATTTCGAATGTGTCCCTGCCATATCAAAGAACCTACTATTGATTTTATATGTCAGGTCTTTCAGCTTGTATGATAATTAAACTTCTCAAATGTACTTGTGATGTTAGGCTGTATAAGGTGTTAACTTTGGTCAAAATCGCCTGCTCATTCTTCCATCGGATTATTTTGATTACCGATACTTATCGGAGACGTTCTGAAACATAACCTATTTAAGAACACTACCAGGCACATAAAGCACATCCGTGTGAAATTTCATAAAAATTAGCCCAGCCATTTCCAAGTCCATAGGAAACTCACTCACATGCAAAAGTTGCTTTTATATAATAGTAGAATTAGTGATATAGTTAAGATTTTTTAAAAAGAGCACTAAAATGTTTTTCTATTTCTAGTAACAATGGATACCCTCTGAAAGGATACCTCTAAGATGAAAGTTAATAATGAAGTAACGCTTGAGCAATTAGTTATTGCATGCATCTTAACAACTAAGCACTGCATAAATCTAGTGAAAAATAATAAGTCATGACAACTGTTGGGATGAACAGAAAAGAACTGGTGTTATTTCAGAGTTTTTCTTCTGTTAGTTGCCTTATCAAAATTTCAGAGTCCAAACTGCTTTTAGACACCGATTATACCTTGCTCAAAGTTATTAGTATTGGCCCAGATCAATATTGTTTAGCTCAATGTGATATAGCTTTATATAAGCGATTAATGGCTATTAAACATTTTGTAGGCAAACACTTTAGTCACCTTTTTTTTTATTTTATCATAAATAACCTTTTAAAAATTTGTAAAGAAAATCTGGAGGCGAAATGGAAATAATAGACATTTTTTTTATTTGTATGGCTCGGGCACACCTTATACATCATTTGTTGTCTGACAACATGACAATTAGCAGGTTTTACAATATATATATATATATATATATATATATATATATATATATATATATATATATATATATACGTGTGTGTGTACATACTATATGTATACATATAATATATATGTGCATATATGTGTGTGTATATTTATATATATGTGTGCATATGTATAATATATGTGTATATATATAATATATAATAAATGTGTATATATAATATATATATATGTACACACATAATACATTTATATTATCTTTATATATAATATAATATGTAACATTATATATATATATATATATACATAATACATATGTATTATCTTTATGTAGAATATGTAACATATATATATATATATATAATACTTTTTTTATCTTTATATATAATATATGTAATATATATATATATATATACATACATAATACATATGTATTATCTTTATATAGAATATTTAACATATATATATATATATATATATATATATATAATACTTTTTTATCTTTATATATAATATAATATGTAATATATATATATATATACATACATAATACATATGTATTATCTTTATATATAATATAATATGTAATATATATATATATCTATAATATATACAATATAATATATATATATACATAATACATATATATATATATATATATATACATAATACATATGTATTATCTTTATATATAATATAATATGTAATATATATATATATATATATATATATATATATACATAATACATATGTATTATCTTTATATATAATATAATATGTAATATATATATCTATAATATATACAATATAATATATATATATACATAATACATATATATCTTTATATATATATATATAATACAATATAATATATATATATATATACGTAATACATATATATCTTTATATATAATATAATATGTAATTATATATATATATATATATATATATATATATATATATATATGACAGAGTCTCTCGTCAATGTTGACGTATGAGGTTCCACCACAACAACTAAGTTGCTCAGAAATTCACACAGATGATTTGTTTATAGTGGTGAAGTACGCTTAGATATGATATTTTAATTCTTGCAGATTTTGTATATATTATTGTAGAGTTGGTATTACTGCTAACCTTCGTCGGTGCAAATCATTTTCACAGGACAGAGTATACAGTGTAGGGCAGGTTTTCTTTATAATCAGTTTTCTTCTCCGAGATGCATATCTTAACAAAGACTGGAGGTGCATCCCTCCTAGTTAAATTATATGCCCTCAACTACCAACCTGGAAATTCCTACGACTCGGCGCGGTACATACAGCGCCTAACCTTCCAAAATGGTCACCCCTATATATATATATATATATATATATATATATATATATATATATGGCGTAATGCAATCAAATTATAAGGTATTTGCAACTTCTCTTTTAATTTTCAGATTTTTTTAATCATGTCCAAACGAATTTATTTCCTTTTAATGGATTGATTGTTGCTATTTCTTCTAAGAGATTCACTGATTGATAAATAATTGATTGATTTTGTACTACGAAACAGATACTGTCAAGAATTGTGTCAACTGAATTAAAGGAATAAATTGCAGGATGGTCAACATCATGAAATTTGAAATATAGACTTTTGTCATTCATTCATTATATTGCTCTGTAATTACATTCATTTATTAAAATAAGGATTCGTATATATAAAAAGGAAATATCTATATATCTATAAAAATGAAAATGTGTGTGTACGCGTATGTGTGTGCCAAAAGCTGAAAGAGTTGACCTTTGCAGATTCTACCAAATTTCTCCGCCAATTTTGAGTCTAAACACTTGAAATTTTAGATGTAGGTAACTTGTACATGGGTAAAACTTCTTTTTTGATTTGTGACCTAAATAATAAATGTTAAGGGGTCAAAATGGGGGCCAAAGTTTTAAAAATATTACCTCTGCGGGCTCTACGAAACTACTCAGACAATTTTTGGTCTAAACATTTGAAATCTTACATTAAGTGTATTTACACATATGGCAAGATATGGACAATACATAGGGTCCGAGCAAAGCCGGGCTGAACTTCTAGTAAGTGCATAAAGTATATTTCCACGTACAATATAGCTTTAAAAAAAAAAAAAAAAAATTTATTTTCATTTTTTGATGCCTTGATTATACTGTACAAATGCCAAAACTTTCATACAATTGTTTTTACCCATTTATATAAATATTGCTTTTTATGTTACTTATCTATCTCTTTTCTTTTCCAAATATATATATACTAGCATGGGTGCCCGGCGTTTCCCGGGTGTTTTGAGGTGTATGATGAGCCAAAAAAAAAAAAAGGTCAATTTTTTAAACTTTGATCCCTATTATCACCCCTTAAAATGTATTGTTTAGGAATCAAATAAAGTTATTAAGTTAGATCCATGTCCAAGGAACCTATATCTAAAATTTCACGTGTTTTAGACCCAAAATTGTCGGAGGAGTTCGGTAGAGTTCTTAAAGGTCAAATTGTTGAACTTTGACCCCTTAATCGCAAAATTTCTGTTCGGAAACCAATCACATCGATTTTCCCAAATCTCAGTACTCTATATATCAAATTGCAAGTCTGTAGACTGAAAATTGTCAGAGTTACTGCGTAGGGAAATGTACACAGACACACACACAGACACGTTCACTTATATATATATATATATATATATATATATATATATATATATATATATATATATATATATATATATATATATATATATATATATACCGATTGGTGCTAAACTTTTAGCCGGTTTGTAGAAGAGGTATTTTAAACTATTGTTATTTATTTCATGCATATTGTTCTTACTAAAACATCTAACCATGATTGATTTATAACTTTTTCTTTCGGATTATTAAAGCATCCTTTGTATAATTCTGCAAGATTCTCACCCAAGTAAACCCGAAAAACAATCTTCTTTACAAGGAAGTCATTTTCCATCAAGATAATGCTCAACCTCACACAGCACCACTGACCACAGAACTCATAGGAGAATTTGGTTGGCAAGTCTTGCCCAATCCTTCATGAGAAGAGATTGAACATGAGTTAGAGTCATATTTCACATCAAAGCCTAAAGAATTTCATAAGAGAAGCATTTATAAGCTTGTTGATAGACGGAATCAAATCAAAGAGTACAAAGGTCATTTTTGTTACAAATAAAGATTTTCCAAAACAGCTTTTCATTTTCCAAATGAAATTTTAAATCGTCAAAAACTTATATATTTATCAAATATACATTAGTTATTATATTACATATTATATTATATATTATTTATTATATATTATATAGTATTTACTTACGTGCATAAAGTAGGTAAACTTTGATGCACGTAAATAACTAAATAAATACGCCCTATAAAAAATAAGGGCGATCTATTCATATATATATGAACAAGCGTGGAACCTGTGCAAATTCCACAGAGGACTCATTCATATGTATTCATGTTGACATTCTGTAGATGTTCAGTAAAAATGGAGACGCTCTGATATTATTGTAGCTCTTTTGTTAAAACTGCAAAAGTAATTATCTAAGCTAGCCCAGTCGTAAAGTACGCTTTAATCTCATGTTTTAATTCTTGCAGATTTCGTATATATTATTGTAGAGTTAATGTTCTATCGATTTTTATATATTATAAAGTTGCAGTTCCAAAATTAAAAAATGTATCTATATAACTTGGGTTCATCAGCTTGAATCGAAACCGAATCCCAAACTATATATAACTTTAGTTCCTTCAGCTGTAACCGAAAACGAAACTTATGAAGAATTCTTGATAAAATTATTTATAAAAAGAAAATAGATTACTAAGGTGCCATCAGCTAAAATCGAAACCGAAACCAAGACTCATGAAGAATTCTTAATAAAATTATTTAAAAACAATAGATTATTGGAGTGCCATTAGCTATAATAAAAACCAAAACCAAAACTTATGAGGAATTCTTGCTAAAATTATTTATAAAAAAATAGATGACTTAAGTGCCATCAGCTGAAACCGAAACCAAAATTATGAAGAATTCTTGGTAAAATTATTTATTACAGGAAATGGAAGCACATAATTAAACAACCCGGATGTAAACATGACACAGAAAATATCGTATTAATATGTAGATAAGGATAACAAGATAGAGCCCTTAAAAAGAAAAACTGTAAAGGTAGCGAAATGAAAAATAACAGCATTTCGAAGTTGTTAATACCAACAACAACAAATTTTATATATATATATATATATATATATATTAATTTTATTTATACAAACATTAATGGCTACATATGTGCATATATGTTTCTGTAATCACCCACGTTGGGGGATTACGTCTTCAGGCCAAGAATTACCGTCGAAAGTGATATTTCCACCAAATACATTTTCCTATTTCGTTTATCAAGTTAGCATGCAACCTGGGTGGGAGTCATAAAAAACGGGAAAAGGATGAGTGAGGTCTTTGAAGATAATAAACATCTTTTTTCTTTTCCCTTTCCCCCATCCAACCTAACTTTTGGTTTTTATGGCATAAGGTACTTGAGAATTTAGTTTTCTTGTCTTGGAGTCTGTAAGTTAAGAACCTTAGCGATGGTCAACTAAGTACTGACCGGTGCCTTTAAATCTACATCCACCCACACACACATGCCACACACATACAACACACACATACACAGACACTGCCATACACACACACATCTATGTATATATATATATATATATATATATATATATATATTACAATAGAAAAATGCGAGCATGAAAAGTAAGATGGTTAAGCTTAGAGAAAAGAAAAGGACAAGATGTTCTTGTAAAAAATATAATAAATTTATAACTTAAAATATTGCAGCATATTTATTATATAATGTTAAATTGAATTTTAAAAAAATTTTAATGCTGCAATATTTTAAGTTATAAATTTATTATATTTTTTACTAGAATATCTTGTCCTTTTTCCCCATGTTTAAGCTTAACCATATTACTTTTCCTGCTCGCATTCTTCTGTTGTAATCCATGATTTTTGAGGCTTCCAATAAATTCACTTGTTCTTTGATTTCAGTCTTATTTTTTTGCCCACATAAACACAACATACACCTATGTATAAAACAATGTACGACACTCGTCTGCTTTCATTCTCTCTGTTTCACTTGTTACTTCTTTTTTTTGCGACAATGGTAAATTAGTAGCAACACTAGTCACTGAAGCGACGTGGTTGCTATGGAAACCAGCCATAAAAACGTCGCTCACCTACTAACGAATTTTTACGATGTTAAACACCAGTAAATTTATTATAAGATTTGTTTTACTGAACGAAAATTGAAAAGAAATTTTTTTCACAATATAGCTGAGAAGGTGATCTATAAACTGTAATAATTGTTTGAAATTTGGTCGAAAAATGAGTGAGCGATGAAGCTTTAAAGCAGATCTGAATGACTAAAACTGCCACTTAACCATAAATTCAAAACACTAACGTGTTTGATTTATGAATATATATATATATATATATATATATATATATATATGTGTGTGTGTGTGTGTGTGTGTGTGTGTGTGTGTGTGTGTGTGTGTGTGTGTGTATATATATATGTATATATATTTGTGTGTGTTTTATAATTTACTAAGTAAAATGTCACACACTTAAGTTTAATATGGCATATGCGGTTGTTGAAATTTGAGATTATAATTATCAGAAATTAGCCTAAACTTTAAATTTGTTCTAATCAATCCGAGCATCGAGTAATTGACCTTATGGACATTTTCGGATTTGTTTTTATTTCATTTTACTTTTTTTTTTTTACACAGGCATCACCACATTGTCAAGGCCAAGAGGTCACTCGAGTATAAGGGTTAAAGAGTGTACAGTAGAAATTGGACAATATAGTAATCATTAGTAATGGAAATTCGGTAAATTTGTTAACTTATATGGAACGGCTCATCAAGAACTTGTTTACGTTAGACTTGAAGACAACCATATTGTAGTCAGCCGGAAAGTAGGAATACGGAAGACAATTCCACAGGCGTGCAGTTCTAAGAAAGAAGCTTTGTTCATGGAATCTACGTTTAGGTTTAGGCACAGATAAAGAGTGGGGGGAATTATTGATAGCGTTTTAAGGTAGACGAGTGTTTCTTGTGAAAGTTTGGCGAGGGGGGACCATAGACTGAAGCTCAGTCAAATACTTTCCATGAAAATAACGATACATCAGAGACAAACTCGCAACATCTCTTCTGTGAGATAGAGGTTGCAAGGAAGAGAAAAGGACATCTCCTACGAGGCTATGAAGTCTATTTTGAACTCTATCAAGGCAGGACAAGTCCTTTCTAGCAGCTCCTGCCCAGATGTGGCAACAGTATTCCATCCTTGGACGTACCTGGCTCTTATATAGATAGAGAATTGTATCAGCAGTGAGATATCTACAGGATCGATAGAAAGATCCCACGATTTTTCCAGCGGCCTTGGCAACAGATTTAATATACGTATTCCATTTAAGATCAGGAGTAATGGTCAAGCCCAGAAGCTTGTAAAAACTTGAGGCCTCCTGAAGACGAGAGCCATTCATTTCAATTGATTCCAGATGTGAATCAGAACGTTGATGATGTAAAGATAAAAGCTTGGTTTTAGATGCATTAAAAGTAACCAGCCACTCCTTTCCCCATTGTACCACTTGCTCAAGATCAGAGGAGAGAGAATCGGAGAGAACTTGGCTTGAGTCACCGTTTCAAAAATCAATGTACTCTCTTCTTGAGACTAACACTTGATCTCTACATGAGATACATAGATATTTGAATATTTTATTGAAGTTCTCTTTACATCTCAAACATTGAGTTACTAAAGAAATTGAGAACATAATTTTCCTCTCTCTCCAATTGATCATTTAAATATGTTATAGTATACCTTTGTTGTGGTGTCTTAGTCTTACTTGATTCCAAGACAATAATTCACCTAGTCTGGTGGAGTTAGTTGAAGTAACTATTCCTCAAAAACTTTGAGTAAGCCATACCAAAGAGATCTTATTTAGGTTGTGTTCTTTACCACCTGTTTTTTTTTCTCTAAAATAAATCGTATTTTTGTCAAGTTTAATGGAATTATCGTATGGTCATTACAATCTTTTGATAAAATTGTTTAAAATTATAACATGCTTTAAAAAAAATAACCCAAGGCAGTTATTGTATTAAAATGTTTTCAAGTGATTATTTACACATGTTTTATATTAGCAGTAATCCCGGCCAGACTACATATTTTGTTAATAAACTGTAGTGAATAACGTTAATTTTATTGCCAACAACATGGAATAATGAAAACATATTAAAATTGGCTAATTAGAAGTATATATTTATTTTTCAGCTTAAATGCTATTTGATTCTGATCTTGAAAATCTGACAAGATAACTTTTTATGTTATATAGACAAATAAAATATAAATCATATTTATGGGGAAGATATTTGAAGCATCACTTATTACAGAAAATGTTAATTTACTGTCAAGCATAAACAATTGTTTTGGCAGGATAGCAAAGTGTTAATTTGTTTTTCTTTTGTAATAACTAATAAGTTTGGCCATGAACAAACTATATTTTTTTGTGAAAGTAATTTATCATGATTAATTTCCATTATTTAAATACACTGCATATGCCTTCGCTTTTACCATTTTCGCTGTCCCACTGCAGACATCTATGTCATGAATATCAACATATAAGATTCTTCCTCTTATTTTTCTTTTTTTCTTTCATATTTCTATTCTCCCATGTCAACTTATAGATTTGAAAATAACATGAAATCGCCCTATTTCCTTTTTCCCTTTTATCTCAAATTGATGTAAAAATGTGAAACTAACATTTTTCACCCGCATCTAATGAAAACTTTTCACAATAAAAACGAAATATTAAAAAATTGATCATACGAGTTAATTTGATAGCATTGTTTCGTTCTATCCGCCTTTTCCATTCAAGTAACTCTGATATATATATATATTACTAGCAGGTCGCCTGGCCTTGCCGCCTCCTAAGATACGCTAAAATATGATATTTTAATTCATACAGACTACGTATTTAATATTATAGAGACAATTTTCTATAGATTATTATATTTAAACTAATATACAGTAGTAAGATCCAAACTAATATATATATATATATATATGACTTGGATGTCGAAACCAAACATACAACTCTCTGCTCTCACTTGTCATCCCTTTTTTAAAAGATGGAATCGCTCGATCCTCGAAGACAAGATTCAAGTAAGCAAGGACGATCCACAAAGTTTTGTAATTATCAATATATCTATAATATAAAGCTGAACGTCTGTGTGTGTGTGTGTGTGTGTCTGGTCACGAATAGGCTCCTATATGGTTGACTATTTTAAAAATCTGATTACATATAATGATAGAAGATGTATCGAGGATCAGGAATGGGTATGTTTGATCTGGCAGAACGGTGGTTCATTAAAATTGTGGGGGCTGCGTTTGCACCTGGCCCATAAAGTATGGAAATAAAAAATGAAAAAAAAATCGTTTACAAGGGTTTTTGATATAGATGTACAAAATAATACTTTGATAAGTATGTTTTAACTTAAATAGGGATGGTATAATACAATTGTGGGGTCTGCATTCGCGCCTGTACTCCATGGAAATATGGCACAAACTTTAACAAAGACTTTTCATATCTATTTACGTAAGTATACTTTGATAATTATGTTTCAGTTTGAAGAAATATGGTATGATAAAATTATTGGGTGTTCGTTTGCGCCTGACCTCTATATGTAAATATGTCACAAAGTTTAACAAGGCTTTTTAAAAGGGGTGAGGGTCCACAATAATACCTTAACTTTAATCTTAATTCACGTTAGCTTTTATTTATTTTTTTTAGTTGAATCATATTGTGTCGAATAAATTCACCTCATAAATTCACGTTCCTATTAAAGTGAAAGCCAAAAAAAAAAAGTCGGAACTTTAGACAATTCTCGACACAAATTTTGTATAACTGTTTTTTTCCTTCTCCACTTGCACGTGGCACTCTCTCGAAAATAGATAAATAATAAAATATAAGAACGTTACTTGTTATCGTGTCAAAAGAAGGAAAAAACCCTGCTCACGTGATTACATGTCTTTTTAAAAACATTCAAATAACCTGTTTATTTTTATTTATACATCTGTTCAAGCTTTTTTTGTCAGTGTACTAGAAGGAATTCAGTTGATTACTACTCTTTCTGCGTGTTCTTTACATTACAATAGTACAACTCTGAATCTGGAAGCGCAATACTACACCGTTCAATACTGTAAAACTGAAACGAAGCTGTTCTGATTGAAAAGGGCGCCATTTTCTTATTCATATTTATATCGATTCTTTGCTTTAAAAAACTAAAGTAATTACGTGTTTACTTTTTTAATATCCTATTTTGCTGTTTCGGATTATTTTACTAAAGTAAGTAAAGCTTCATTATTTTTCAAAACTGTTTTTTATTTCCATATTTTGTGGACTAGGCGCGAACGCAGACCCCACAATTTTAATGAACCACCGTTCTGCCAGATCAAACATACCTATTCCTGTGTCTCCATACATCTTCTATCATTATATTCAATCAGTTTTTTTAAATAGTCAACCATATAGGAGCCTATTCATGACCAGACGCACACACAGACGTTCAGCTTTATATATATATATATATATATATATATATATATATATATTTTCTTTTGTAAAGATTTCATAAGGAAACCGCCAATTTAAATTTGTTCTCGTTGGTATGGTCGAGGAAAATATGGAAAGAATTCCAAAAGCTAGCAGTCAGATGGATTTCTACGGTGAAGGTGGTGTGATTTAGCTGCTAACTGGGTAGGTTATAGTTATTTACGTTGAGGGGATACAAATGCAGTAAATCTTTCACAGCACATGCTGTGAAAGTACTTGTAAAACAAGCACATGGACGGAAGACTGCAGCGATGCGACACAGGCTTGAACTTGGCAAACAGTGAGGGACCTATGATGTTAGAAATTCTGTTGAATAAACTTGTTGAATTTGTTAAGCTGAGGATGTTTAGTGTGTTGTGTATCTAATAACAATGAGCATTAACTTAATGAACAATATTTACAACGTAAATGAAACCGATTATACATATTACAATAGAAAAATGCAAGCATGAAAAGTAACATGGTTAAGCTTAAACATGAAAACGTAAAGGACTAGTTATTAAAACTGGAAAAGAAAAGAACAAGATATTCTAGTTACAAATATAATAAATTTATAACTTAAAATATTGCGGCATTAAAAATTTATTATACAATGTTATAAATTGAATTTAAAATATTTCTTAAGGCAATATTTTAAGTTATAAATTTATTGTAGTTTTTACTAGAATATCTTGTCCTTTTCTTTTTCAGTTTTAACAACTAGTCCTTTACTTTTCCATGTTTAAGCTTAACCATATTACTTTTTATGCTCGCATTTTTCTCTTGTAACCCATGATTTTTTCCAGGCATCCAGTATATTCACTTGTTCTTTGTTTAATTTTAGTCTTATTTTTTTGCTCCCATAAACATAACATACACATATGTAATAACAATAAAATCCCTCCAATCATCTCCCATTCATTCTTTCATTATTTCTGCTTCACTTGTTACTTCTCTTTTTACGAGAGCGGTGAATTGGTTGCAACAGTAGTCGCTAAAACAACGTGGTTGCTATGCCACCCAGTCACAAAAAACGTCGCCACCTCTTTACATTTTTTTTTACGATTTCGAACACAAGAAAATTCATCATAATTTTTGTTTTGCTGAACGAAAATTGGACTTTTTTTTTTTCACTATATAGCTGAGAAGGTGATCCATAAACTGTAATAATTGTTTGAAATTTGGTCGTAAAATGAGTGAGCGGTGAAGCTTTAAAGCAGGTCTAAATGACTAAAACTGCCACTTAACCAAACCGTGATTGAATGATATTAGTTATAGATGTTACATCAATACAGTGATCAGCCATTGGACAACATAGGCAAATAATTCGCCCTGTGGGAGGGAGATAAGAATAAACACCACCATTCTTTCATCAAACAAGTTTTTGTGCGTTCTCAATCCCAATTATCATAATTATATTACATCTGTCTTACATGTTGGTATATGTTGGACGGCTTTAAGGCATTAACTTCCAAACTAACCTATCTCTGGCCACGATCATATTTTTATGGAAATCACTACAGACAAGGCATGAAACCACTTGATGTAATGAGCTCCAAATAAATACTAGCAAGTAATAAACTATTATATGGATAGATTCCTACCCAGAAAACAGTACTTATTCCCCATTGTGAGAAATATTGCTCTTTCTTTCAAGTTCATTTTAATCACTCCCTCCGTGTTTTTCTTGGTCTTCCTCTTGGCCAATCCTATAACTATTAGCCAGTTTTACTAATAAAAGAACGGTAGTGTTTATTGTTATCTCTGGAATCTATGTATTAGAGCTAGTCATTGTTTTGCTATGTGGAACTAGTTACAAGTAATATATACTGCTCTTACGAACGTAATTAGTAGGGCTAGGACAACAGCATATTTTTTTCATTGTTTTGACTCTCGGGTATATATCTATCATAGTTAGACATAATTAATCAACCGAGAACCACATCACTCTACATAAAAAAACATATAAGATATCAATGGATATATACCTGAGAATCAAAACAAGGAAAAGAATATGCTGTTGTGATGGGCCTAGTAATTAAACCTTCTGTGCGTATTCTAACTAACAATCAATGAACACAATTGCTATACTTGAAATTAGTATTGATCTTAGCCAAATTGGTACTTATACAGTTTAATCAAGACATCAAAAGCTGAAAATATTGGAAAAAGGTTATATTGTGCATACCTGTTATGGAATGAACTTCTCCGAAAAAATATTTCCCTTGATTTGATTGAGTACTTTTTTTTTTTTTCTTTTTACGTACATGATGAGGCGGGTACCTTTAGATAATAACTTGATTAACAAAGGATAAAATGAAAAAATTATTAAAAAATGACATAAAAACGCTGTAAAATCAGCGAAAAAAATATTTATCTAGGTATTTTTTTTCTGCTCATGTTTCAAAATAATCTCGTCAAATTTTGACAAACTTGAAGCAGTGATTGGAGTTAACTCCCCTGGCACTCCCTCTTGGTTAGTGAATAAAACAAATTGTGACGTTACCTGATAAATCTCATTAAAATTTGATTTTCCTCTGTAAAAAAAAAAACAAAAAAAAAACTACTTGATTAAATTAAATAATTTTTATTTTTATGAAAACTTTATTCCATAACGAGTACGTATAACATAATTTCTTTTGATTTTCATTTATTAATGTCTTGATTAAACTGTACAAGTACCGCCGAATTCTCTTCCAGACATAATTTATTTAAATTTGTGTCATGTTTGTGATTTTTTGCGATGAGGATTGATAATTTGTATTATTTTGACTATTGTTCTCGTCTTAGATGTTATTTTCACAACGTTTAGGCTAATGCAGCCTCCAACCTTCTTCAGTCCACAAGAGTCTGTAGGGCAGCAGATGAAAGTACTATGTATAATCAATTCTAAATGACAGCCTTCTTGACTTTGAAGGTTCAATCCTCAGTACGGGTAATACTAAGATTACAGTTAAAAGTTACTTATGACTTCTATCTGGTCATGGCTGAGAGAATGAGAACAAGGTACCCTATGGATTAAATAAAGGGTTCTATTTGAAATTCTATATACATATATATTGCTGAGTTTGACATATGGTAATGTATTTGAAGAAGGTCGGAGTTTACATCGGCCAAAACGTTGAGAGAATTAATTTTAAGATGAGAACAGTAGCTCAAATTTTCTTAACAATATAATTTGCTACTTTTTGTAAATGGAAATCAGTTTATTTTTCCTTTGTTATCTGTGAAGTTCACTGTGACACTTCTAATTGTGCAATGTGCCACTGTTAGCACGTGTGCCATAGGTTGGCCATCCCTGATTTACGTTATTGTTCTCCACCGTTGCTATTTAATGTTTTACAAGAAAAAGAAAAGTAAAGCAAACAAATGCAACTATTCATAATGTCACGCTCCACATGATTGCTTATGACGCGTAGTGAACGTCTCTTCATGAATTAAAACAATTAACTTAAAAATAACCGCTTCACTAGCATGGGAAATACACAAACAAACAACTAGATTTAATATGTGATGAATATCGCTATGAATAAGTAAATCATCTGAATAATGACGGAGTACAGATCGGCTGAAATTTAGAGGAGAAACAAGCGACATAACAATCAGAAGAGTAGAAAAACCGGCATAATAACAACATATGAATATACAAAGATAAAACCGGCATAATTACACTATACGATTATATAAAGATAAAACCGGCATAATAACACTATACGATTATACAAAGATAAAACCGGCATAATTACACTATATGATTATACAAAGATAAAACCGGCATAATAACACTATACGATTATACAAAGATAAAACCGGCATAATTACACTATATGATTATACAAAGATAAAACCGGCATAATAACAATATATGATTATACAAAGATAAAACCGGCATAATTACACTATACGATTATATAAAGATAAAACCGGCATAATAACACTATACGATTATATAAAGATAAAACCGGCATAATAACACTATATGATTATACAAAGATAAAACCGGCATAATAACACTATATGATTATACTAGGATAAAGCCGGCATAATAACACTATGCGATTATACAAAGATAAAACCGGCATAATAACACTGTATTATTATACAAAGATAAAACTGGCATAATAACAATATATGATTATACAAGGATACAACCGGCATAATAACACTATATGATTATACAAAGATAAAACCGGCATAATAACACTATACGATTATACAAAGATAAAACCGGCATAATAACAATATAGGATTATACAAAGATAAAACTGGCATAATAACAATATATGATTATACAAGGATAAAGCCGGCATAATTACACTATACGATTATACAAAGATAAAACCGGCATAATAACACTGTATTATTATACAAAGATAAAACCGGCATAATTACACTATATGATTATACAAAGATAAAACCGGCATGATAACACTATACGATTATACAAAGATAAAACCAGCATAATAAAACTATACGATTATACAAAGATAAAACCGGCATAATTACACTATACGATTATATAAAGATAAAACCGGCATAATAACAATATATGATTATACAAAGATAAAACCGGCATAATAACACTATACGATTATACAAGGATAAAGCCGGCATAATAACACTATGCGATTATACAAAGATAAAACCGGCATAATAACACTATATGATTATACAAAGATAAAACCGGCATAATAACACTATATGATTATACAAAGATAAACACCGGCATAATAACACTGTATTATTATACAAGGATAAAGCCGGCATAATTACACTATATGATTATACAAAGATAAACCCGGCATAATAACACTATAGGATTATACAAAGATAAAACCGGCATAATTACACTATACGATTATACAAAGATAAAACCGTCATGATAACACTATATGATTATGCAAAGATAAAACCGGCATAATAACATATATGATTATACAAAGATAAAACCGGCATAATAACACTATACGATTATACAAAGATAAAACCGGCATAATAACAATATATGATTATACAAGGATAAAGCCGGCATAATTACACTATACGATTATACAAAGATAAAACCGGCATAATAACACTGTATTATTATACAAAGATAAAACCGGCATAATAACACTATATGATTATACAAAGATAAAACCGGCATAATAACACTATACGATTATACAAAGATAAAACCGGCATAATAACACTATACAATTATACAAAGGTAAAACCGGCATAATTACACTATACGATTATATAAAGATAAAACCGGCATAATAACATTATATAATTATGCAAAGATAAAACCGGCATAATAACACTATGCGATTATACAAAGATAAAACCGGCATAATAACAATATAGGATTATACGAGGATAAAACCGGCATAATAACACTATATGATTATACAAAGATAAAACCGGCATAATAGCACTATATGATTATACAAAGATAAAACCGGCATAATAACACTGTATTATTATACAAGGATAAAGCCGGCATAATTACACTATGTGATTATACAAAGATAAACCCGGCATAATAACACTATAGGATTATACAAAGATAAAACCGGCATAATTACACTATACGATTATACAAAGATAAAACCGTCATGATAACACTATATGATTATGCAAAGATAAAACCGGCATAATAACATATATGATTATACAAAGATAAAAACCGGCATAATAACACTATATGATTATACAAAGATAAAACCGGCATAATAACACTATACGATTATACAAAGATAAAACCGGCTTGAGAACATAATGCGAGAGTTCCTCAGGGGTCTATCCTTGTATCTCTATTATTCCTAATATTCATAAATGACCTCCCTGATAAAATAATCTCTGAGATGGATATATTTGCTAATGACACCATGCTCTATAATAGGCACGAGGGGAACAAATGAACACATATCTAAGGAAATGGCAAAAACACTAGAGGAAGACCTCCAATCTGTAATGGAGTGGGACAAAAATGGATGGTTACATTCAATGCTGCCAAGACTAAACTTGTTTCCTTCAATAATTACAAGAAACCTTCTCTACCACCAATAGTAATGGCCAAAAACACATTATCTGATAGTCCCTTCCTTTAAATTCCTTGGCCCAATGTTCGCAGGGAGAATGGGGTGGAACAGATACATTGAGAACATTGCCAAGGCAGCTGCAAAGAAGGTGAGCTCTTTCTCTCCCGTGCTAGAAAGCTACTTATAACTGAAAGTAATCTGTACCTCTATAAGGCCACCATTCGCCAATGTATGGAGTATTCTTGTCACAATTGGGCTGGTGCGTCTGCTACTAGTCTCTCACTTCTGGACAGGGTTCAAAAGAGAGTCGCGAACCTGATAGATCCTGAACTGTCATCTAAGCTTCAACCTCTGTCCCATCGATGAAATGTTGCATCCCTCTGTTGTTCTACGAGTATTTTAATGGTGAATGCTCTGAAGAACTACAAGCACTTGTATCCCCTCAACATAAATACTCCCAACAAACCTGACAAGCAGTAAAATCCCACGTATACACAGTAGAGATCCCTAGATGTTAGAAAGCCTTCTACTACAACAGTTTTTCCCCCAGAACTGCTAGATTTTGGAATTCTAGCACTGGGATTCTGCTTTCCCAACTGTACTGACATGCAGAAGTTCAAGTGTAATGTGAACAGACATCCTGTTCCTCAGCTCCCTTTATAATATCCCTGCAACATGTCCCCGATAGTAGCCTCCTACTTCAAAGTAGCACTGTGCTTTGTTTGGAGTGAAAATTGAAATTTGGGGTTTTAAAAGAGCATGAAGATAAGCAAGGAATGTTGATAAGTGTGTGTGTGGAGGGGTAGAAAAATGGGGGGGGGTAAATAAAGAAGAAAAGATGAAACAAGTACAAAAGAGAGACACATAATAAAACAAAGAGAAAAAGGAAAATAAAGAAAACAATTTAGAAAAAGGATTGAAAAAATTTAATAAAAAACAGATAATCCGACCAAAGTCCTTGGAAAAGTAATCCGGGTCTGAAAACAATAGTCCAATAGAGTTTGATTCGAAAATAAATTCTAACACGATGAATTTTTGTAAGGTAATCCTCAACAGAAATCCAGGTGAGACAAAAAGTAGTCCAATAGAAATCGGTTCGAAAATAAACTCCAATGGAAGGAATCTTCAATCCTCAGTCGAACCTCAAAGATCATTAAATAATCAGGAAGTGCTCAAAAGTTTCTATTAATTCACTCCATATTTCATTTACTTTTTCATTTCTAATCAAAATGTTCTCAAGCAGGTTTGATCTTTGTATACCCATATACAAGGTAGAACGATAAAATTGTTGTCCTGCAGAAAACAACACTACAGCTTTATTTTCAAACTTTTATTGAAAAAAAAAACAAGTCAGGTAACTTGATTATGTAGTAGATCTGACATCTATTCAATGTAGCTGCCTTCAGCCTCAATCACCGTCTCAATACAAGTCCAGAACTGGGAGCATGCCTTTTCCACAAGTGACGGCAGTTGCTTGGTCAATACTCTGCAGATGGCGGTGATCAGGCTGGCTTTGGTGTTGTGGAAGGTCATGTCGAGTTTATGTTCTCGACGTATGACCAAACGAAGTAGTCCAGCAGGTTAAGGTTGGGGAAGGAGGGTACAAAGTCATAGCAATTCTTCTGAAGCCAAACGTGGGTCTCGTAAGACTTGTGGGCTGGCACTAAGTTCTGCTGCCACATTCAGGGTCTGCCAGCGGCCACCTGATTCCACTAAGGGATCACCACACTCTTCAGCACATCCAGATATATTTTGCTGTTGAATTTCAAGCCGACTTCGAAGATATGAGGTGGCATAATGTGGCCGTCACTTGAAACCACATCACACCAAAGACCATAGCTGTGGCAGGAAACTTTGTTTTCATCACCCTGGGCACATCCCTGTTATTTGTGGCAATTCAGCAATGTATTTTGAGGGTGCTGGTAATGGTCCTGTTGTTACAACTTGGATCGGTAGAGAGCATAAGTTATAGAGCGGCACATTTGTGATCTCGCTCGTTGAACATTGTGTCACTTTCAAACATAATAGAAGACTCCTACCACTCTTGGGGTGTGTACATAACTGGCCAACTAGTAAATAGTCAGCAACAAAAGAAAACCGTTTTTCATCAAATGGAAATGGAATCATGTTGTCTTTTCTGAGGCGACAATTTTATCGTTCCACCCTGTAGTGTTATGCTGCCGGTTCTTCACCTCTTTTGATGAGAAACATTTAGCTTCGAAATGTTATGGACTAAAAAGTTCCTTTCCGTTTTGGTCTCATCTTTGTCCTTATTGACCTGATGATGTTATATGCAACTTTTATTCCTCATTTTTTTTTGTTTATGAATTGCTCCTCTTAACCGGGTAGAGCATTTTTCGTCTTGATATGTTTGCTTCATAAAGAAAATATTCTTTTGTGACTCATTTAGATTTGGAGCTCATTTTTCATATATATATATATATATATATATATATATATATATATATATATATATATATATAGCTATGCCAGGCAAATGAATGATGATTTTTGATCTACAGACATGAAATTTGGCATATAGTATATTCAGACATGTGGAAAGCTTTAAATCCATTTTCATGCGAAAAAAAATGGCTCCTAAGAGCGCAATATTAAAAAAATTGGTACATGGGAGTCGTCGGATTTTTTCCCGTTTGCTGTGTCACAAATGGGCATGCATGAATGATTCCCATTACAGATTATTTGTGTTAAGAATAAGTTTGTTTGTAAACACATTTTAAAGATCGTATTATGCTGCTCTAATAGTTATCGAACTTAACTCACCGTCTTTAGGTTTTGATTATCTCAGCGCGAGAATTTTTTTCTTTTTTTTTACTTACAAGAAGTGAACCGTTTAGAAAAATATATATAAGATTCGCATACACATATCTCAGTTTCTGTATTCATTAAAATATAATATTTATGAATATTTTTACGACCGAGCAATGCCAAACGGTTTGCTAGTATATATATCAGAATTTTATGCTACTGCCTGCAAACTTTTTCAACATGTGTGTGTATATATATATATATATATATATATATATATATATATATATATATATATATATAATATAAAGCTGAATGTGTGCGTGTATGTGTGTGTGTCTGGTCATAAATAGCCTCCTATATGGTTGACTATTTTAAAAAACAGATTACATATAATGATAGAAGACGTATCGAGACACAGGAATGGGTATTTTTGATCTGGCAGAACGGTGGTTCATTAAAATTGTGGGGTCTGCGTTCGCGCCTGGTCTACAAAGTATGGAAATAAAAAAATTAAAAATTAAAAAAAAAAGCGTTTGCAAGTGTTTTTTGATATAGATGTACATAAGAATACTTTGATAAGTATGTTTTAACTTAAATAGGGATGGTATAATAAAATTGTAGGGTCTGCGTTCGCGCCTACCCTCCATAGAATGGAAACAGGTACAAACTTTAATAAAGACTTTTCATATCTATCTGTGTAAGTATACTTTGATAATTATGTTTCAGTTTGAAGAAATGTGGTATAATAAAATTATGGGTGTTCGTTCGCACCTGACCTCCATAGAATGGAAATATGTCACAAAGTTTAACAAGGTTATTTAATATAGATCCACAGAATATTGTGATAAGTGTTTTAGTGTGAACAGGTATGGTATAATAAATTATGGGGTTTATCTATTTTATTTTTACTTTCATCATAGTTTTCTTTGGTTTTGATACCCCCAAATTCAAAGCTATCCCTTGACAACCCTTCCTTTTCATAACCTATCATACTTTCATAAATCAGAGTCCATTTTCTTTAGGCTGTTTTTGAACCCAGTCAACGACGGGTACTTTTGCTAGTATATATATATATATATTCTCACTTTCATAAATGAGTTCTCCAAAAAAACTTGCTTCTCTAGCGATACTAAAGAGTTGTCATAAGTTGGCAAAACAATGTGATTATATATATATATATATATATATATATATATATATATATATATATATATATATATATATATATATATGTATATATATGAGAGTGTGATGGAGAGAGGAAGTGGGAAGGGAGAGACTGTCTAAGTGCTCAGTCTAAGATTTTAAAGATAAACATATTAAATCAATTCTTATCAATGTAAACAATTACATAAACCTGTCTGTGCAAGTGTTCCTTTGTTCCCATTCACATTTAACTGGCTTTATCTTTTACATAAACTTGTTTCTCTTTGGTTCATTTGTCGCTGTTATTACTACTATCACCATCAGACACGACCATTCATGAACCGGTGAATTTTTGTTTATACCCTCCATCATGTTTTCACAATTGGAGACAGAGAGCACTTTCCAACTTTTTGGGGGGGTTGTATTCAAATTTTCTTCAAATGAGTTTCAAACTACTAGCTACAGATACTGAAACTAGTGAATAGATTTCAACCAAACAAGGCATACGGATAAGCTGTTGTTTCATTGTCACTTCATTTCTTCATAGATATTTTTAATGCTGGTAATTCATTTCGCATAGAAACAAAGAAAATGGATACAGTGATTTGCTGGGACCTCTAATACTGTGTAGGTGTGGCACAATGACGTAGCCCCTTTTGAAGCGATAGTGGCATAAAGGATTTAGATCATACAGGATAGAAAGAAGCTGCAGTGACCAGAGAAAAGTTATTTTTGAAACTAGAGTTATTCCCCTTGAGCTTGAATCCCCAAAACTCTTCACATATACAGGCTCCCGTAACAACTCCTGTACCAACATGTGGTTGCGAACCAAGACCAGATTTTATTTTCATTTGGTGGCTAGACATGCTACAATCAACATCAGGTACAATTGGCCTTTTGGTCAAGATCAAAGTGTAGTATCTGTTCCAGCTACAATCAACATCAGGTTTTAGACATTACTCGTAACAGAAAAGACGCCGTGAGAAAAATCCAATCATACACAGTATCTTTTTACGTTAAGCACTTGTGCATTATATTCTATGCAAATATTGTCTTTTTACTTGTCTCGCTTTTATTGTCTTTATAGCCAAGGCGATTCACAGAAGGTCAATGGTAGGTGTGTCTTTTTTCTTCCTGAGATTCTCAGTGATGGCTCTGCTCTTGAGGAGAGATGTATTTTGAAACTTCTTGGTTTTTCTTTCGCAGAAAATCTTTCTTGAAGTTCATATATTAAATCAAATTTCCTTTCTGCTTTTCATGAAGTCGATGCTCTCCATCGCTCTCTACAAATCTGCTGTCAGACCATGTATGGAGTACTCTTGTCATATTTCGACTGATGAATCTATCTTTTTTAAGGAGTTCTTGATTAGGTGCAGAAACGTACTTGTAATTTTATTGGTTCTACTCGTTATTAAAATCTTCAACCTCCTTCTCACAGACGTGATGTTGCTCGTCTTGATTTTTTCCATAAATATCATCATGGCATGTGGACTTCAAAACTCTCTGATGTATTCCCTGCTTCTTTTGTTCGAGCTCGTTTGACTCTTAGTCACATGGTCTCCATCAAATCGGTGTTTTAATACCCCAATGTAATACAGTTTTCTATTTGAGTACCTATTTACTATGCCTCCCCACGGGACAGAGTTAGACACCAGGGTCGTTTTTTAACGTGGAGAAAAGGTACAAAAATAAAAATTGTCACAGTCGTGAAGGATTTCTCCTCCACCGAAAGAGAACAAGAAATGGAAGTGCAGCATCTGAAGAACATATTGTATTTATTTGCTTCCCCACCAAAGCAAATTAGGCACAAGGCCGTTTTTAATGTGGGGTAAAAACCAGCTCCCCTAAAAGTAGGCAAAAAGGGGGCACTCTGGTTACCAAAAATAATAATTGTCCCAGTATAGAGGGTTTCCCCTCCATTGTCTGGTACAAATTATCTTAAGTGCAGCATCTGCAGAACAGATGGTATTTATTTGCTCCCCCACCGAGCAAATTAGGCACAAGGCCGATTTTTAATGTGAGGAGTGAAGGGGGAATGGGGACCAACTCCCCGGGGAGTAGGGGAGCTGGATAGTGACAATTGGTATGAAGGGTTGCCCCTACATTGACCAAGGTCTTATATGTGGGGTCGCCCCCACATATGGTCTTTGCTTGCAGTATCTGCCGGAACAGATACGACACTTTGATCTTGGCCTGAAGTCCAAGGAACGTTTTTCTATTTGAGTAACTTCTCTTCAAGAATTGCATATGTGCATAACTCTCTCCCTACTAACTGTTTTCCTCCTCCGTATAACCTTGGTCATTTCAAGATTAAGTTTAATAGGCATCCTTGTTTTGTGATAATTATCTTTGACTAGCGGGACCTGTGGAAATTCCACAGGGGACTCATTTATATGTAATATATTGATGCTGGCATTCAGTAGATGTTCAGTGTAAATAGAGATGCTCTGATATTATTGTAGCTATTTTGTCAAAACTGCTAAAGTATTTATCTATCACTGGATGACTTGTGTTTACAAACGCCCGGCAAAGCCCGGTCATAAAGTACGCTTAAATATGATATTTTAATTCTTGCAGATTTCATATATATTATTATCGATTTTTCTATATTATAAAGTTGCGATTAAAAAAAATATATATATATATATCCATATGACTTGAGTTTATTAGCTTGAATCAGAACCAAAATAAAAACTTAGGAAAAAAATATATTTATACATATATAACTTGAGTTCCTTCAGCCATAATCAAAACCGAAACCAAAACTTATGAAGAATTCTTGATAAAATTATTTATAAAAAAAAATAGATGATTTTAGTGCCATCAGCTTAAACCGAAACCAAAACTTATGAAGAATTCTTGTTAAAATTATTTATGACAAGAAATTGAAGTACATAACAATTAAACGACCCGGATGTAAGTATGACACAGAAAATAATGCACACGCTATCATATTAATATATAGATTCCTGTTAGCTCCTTACATCACGTGGCTTCATGCGTTGTCTGAAGCGATTTCCATAATAAAAGATGTAAAATCGCCACAACACAACTTTTTGTCTCTATTTCTTCTCTACATTTTGCCAGAAGGAGTTGTGGTGGTACCTACTATATCTAGATTTAAAAACGCCTTGGAAAAATATACAGCTTGTAGATGCAACCTCTTCTTTATTTTTGTATGACTTGCTTTACATTGCTGTAGTTTAACCAATAAAATTGATTCATTTATTAATAATTTGTCGTAGACCAACTATTAATAAATGAAATTCTTTTTTCTTCTATGCTGTTTTAACTCCTTTTTTATTTGTGTGCATTACGACCAATGTTTGATGATCTTTAGTAATGCCTCCTTGTGGTCAGAAAATTAATGTAAATTCGTTTCCCACATCTAGATAGACGATATCAAGCATTCTAGTTTTATGAAGCATTTGATACTCGTGTCCTAATACCCCTGACACTTCATCATACAAGATATTCCTTTGATACAACGGATTCAGTTGTTAATGCACAAAAAATTCGGATGACCTGAGACGTTTATTATTTGAGGAAAATTAGATGAGAGTTGCTCTAATATTTGTGGCTTGTTTATTTTTCTTATTTTTTTAAATTCAATTTTCATTCCAGACAAGGCACAGTGCCACTTTGAAGTAGGGGGCTATTATCGGGGACATAAGTTGCAGGGTTATTATGAAGGGAGATGAGCAGCAAGATGTCTGTTCACATTATACTTGAACTTCTGCATATCAGTACAGTTGGGAAAGCAGAATCCCGGGAGATATTTCCAAAGTATAGCAGTTCTGAAGGAAAAAAAAATCTATTCGAGTAGAAGGCTTTCTTACACCTAGGGATCTCTACTGTGAAGGGGTGGGATTTAGCTGCTTGTCATGTTTGTTGAGGGGTATTTACGTCGAGAGAGTATAAGGCTTGTAGTTCGTCAGAGTATTCATCATTAAAATACTTGTAGAACACACAGAGGGGTGCAATATCTCGTCGATGGGACAGAGGGTGAAGCTTAGATGACAGTTCAGGACCTATCAGGTTGGCAACTCTCTTTTGAACCCTGTTTAGGAGTGAGAAACTAATAGCAGATGCACCGGCCCAAATGTGATACTCCAATTTACAAAATTCCTTATGTTTACTACGCTACATTCACATTGACTAATGTTTACCCATTAGTTCTTATCCTCGAGTGGCCTCCGGGCCTTGATAAGTGGTGATTCCTGTGTAAAAAAAAACACTGATTTTCTGGCACTTCTGTTAATCTGGACAAAATCAAAAGCGGAATCGTGGTAATGTTATTGCTAGACTAGTTTTCTCTGTAGCGTGCCATCAGTTTGTCAGTTTAGACTGCAACTGCTGATGGTAGTCTTCATTTATTTTGAGATTATATTTTATTAAAGTTACATTAATTAGTTATGGCCTTGTAAAAAAATTCAGATGGCGGTCATTTGATTTATTATTTTGTTTAGTTACGCGTTTACATAATTCATTTACATTTAATAGTTGTTTAAACCACTTAGTGCGAGTGCGAGTGTTCCTATTTTTGTAAAAAGAAAATGTTATTAAAAAGTAAGAGGAAGTAAAAACCAGTCGAAAAATAAAGTAGGGGACAATTTTATGTTAAAATTGCGCAGAAAAAAACTAAAACCTTTGTTATAAATTGAACAAGTCATTTTATTTTTAATAATTTAAAAAAACTTCGGCTTATTCTGTAGAAATCCGAAAAATTAAAAAAAAAAAAAATGATTTAGTAAAAATTATTCATGAGGAAGGGTTGCGTTGGCTGAAGTATCCGATCAAAAGAAACACTTTCCAATTCTATATCGAATCGAGAGACCATTTTTTTTTTTCAAATCTTTTCTTCTGTGGTTTCAAATATTTCATAACTCACCCTTTTTTTATCCGTTTCTCAACCAGCCTTTTAATGAGGTTTTCGCCAAAGACAGTGTTTTTTCTTTCTTTCTTTATATATATATATATGTGTGTGTGTGTATATATATGTGTGTGTGTGTAATATATATGTATATATATATATATATATATATATATATATATATATATATATATATATATATATATATATATATATATATAATACATAAAGCAAGAGTTATGAAAGAATTCACATTACCAGCATTGATCTACGTAATAAAATCTATTCTTGCACTCAAATTCTTGCATTCTAGCTATGTTCTTTTATAGTTCTTTCAGAAATTCTTCATGTAGACAATTTTCCTTCCCCACCCCGGATAACGCCCTTACAAATTTGAAAATACATGTTCCGATGCATCATTCAATGATTTCTTTCTTTCTTTATTATTATTATCTATTGCAACGAAATGATCTCGATTGAGGATAATTTTAGAAACGCAGGTTGAGTTTCAAGTGACTGCGGTGCATGTTCAATATTGAAAATAATTAGGCATGTCTATATGTGTAATAAATACACTGGAATATATTAAAAGAGCGAAAAAGAAAAAAAGCATAGTTAATGCGCATGCATGTAAATTCAATAAATAAAATTATAAATCTGCTATCTTACAACTAGTGTAGAATAAAAGGAATATCGGAGAAATACTTTAGAGAAAACTGGTTTGTACTTTTTACTTAATAGCAGGCATTCCTGGTGTTGCCCAGAAATGATTGAAAGTTTCATCTGTACTCCTGATATTGTATGACTCGTGAAATCCTTCTTGACATCTTTTAAAATTTTCTTTCGTGTTTCAATATTTAAGTTATTAAGTCGGTGCAAAAACATTTGCCAATTCAAAATTTCATCTTGTAAATGAAACTCTTTATGTTTGTAAAAATCTTTATTCTTAACAATAATGATCTTTGCTCTCTGTAACCCGATTCCACCCGTTATCAAGCTTATAAATGCCTCGTTTTATAATCTCTAAAACATGTGATTTTCCGAAAGAGCTAGGTCTAGAGCAGTGCTTTTCAACTTTTCCACTGGGGCAGAATCCTCTGAACACATTATACTGGCTCATGGAACACCTATACAATAATTTAGTTGTCTTATACAATAAAGAGCAATTAAAAAATAAAATTTAACAAAAATACTTTTATAATGTTCAGTGTGATTCTTTTGGCGTTGACAGTATAGTAAGAATATATATATATACAGGGTGACCCCCCCCCCCAAAAAAAAAAACTTGTTTTTCTGAGTATTTTACAGTCAACGGAGAAAAAAAGGCCAAAGACCCCAGTATTTTGCTGTGATGTTTTGAATATAATAAACTAGTTATGACCAAAGTTTCATTTCATTCGGGCAAAACACTAAGAAACGGGGCCTAATTAGAATTGGGGCCCGTTTTTGTGGGGGGGGGGGGTCACCCTGTATATATTAAACCTAATAGTGGAAAGACGAGTTATTTTCTTAATGAAACGAGTTTAATTATGTAAAAATTAGTATATTTAAACAATATTTTTTTTAATGTGCATATAATAATAAAATTTTCAAAATTGAATTTAACATTCTGTTATTTTGTTTCTTGTTCTAATCTAGAAATTGCGGAACCCCTGGACTGAACTGGTGGGACCCTGGTTGAAAAATACTGGTCTAGAGAATATGCAGGACGGGGCAAGATTTCTCAACCAAATCTTTCTAGATCTTTGGTCTGTGTGAAGACGAGCATTATCATGATGGAAGATGATTGCTTTTCTTCTGACAAAAAAAAAACGATCGTTTGAATGGGAATATTATTTTATAAAATAGTGTTTTGTAACCTACTTCTTCTTAACATAAGCAATCTGCAATGTGAACGATTTATGCATGCGCATTCGTGAAACAGTTAGCAAACAGATAAAAATCCGATGACTCTCAAGTACCAATTTTTCAATTTTGATCTCTTAGCAGCCCATTTTTTTTTTCAGATAAAAACCGATTACAAAGTTTTCTTCTAGTCTGAATACCTTATTTACCAATTTTCAAATCTATAAATAAAGAAGTCGTTGAGTATATAGGTTGAGAAGTATTCTCACATATTTAAAGCTTTTGGCAGGGTATGGCACGATCGACAGTTAAACATAACAACATGTTGGTTTACGTTACATTTAAGCTTCTGCATATCAGTACAGTCGGGGTAGCAGGGAACTCTCTGCCGCTTGCCTGTTTCCCACCTGACTACAACTTGGACGTCTTCAAGTCCAACATAACCAAACTCCTGACAAACCGCCCCCTTAAGTAAGATACTCTATCAAAAACCCCAATACTAATGATTACTACAATACTATCTCATTGATTACTATACATGCAATAACCTTTATTCCTGAGTGCCCTTCGGGCCTTGATAAGTGGTGACCCCCCATGTAAAAAAAAGGAAGGGAATTTCAAAGTCTAGCTGTTTGAGGGAAGAATTTATTGTAGTAGAAATCCTTCTGGCATTTAGGGACCTCAAAAGTGAAGAGGTCTGATTTTATAGCTAAACGGGTTTGTCCAGGTATGTATGTCGAGGGGGCACAAGCACAATGAGTTCATCAGAGCACATTCCATTAAAATACTTGTAAATAAGGAGATTACCTACCTGATTTGAAAGAAAACTTTATTTCAAACTTATTTTTAAAAACAAATCAAAACTAATTAAAAAAATGATTAAAGAAGTATTTTTTTAATGAAAAATACCAATTTGTTATGACGATTATTATTGAATATACATTCAGAAACCAGAAGTATTATGTTTTCAACAGAATCGCTAAGTTTAAATCTGCTTATTTCAACTGATTAATATAATAAACTTATTGTAATAAGATGCAATGAAAAAAATACGTATTTTTTATTTAATCACATTAAAATAAATCCATTGACAAACTATGGAGAACTGTTCGTTCATTGAATTAACGTTTTTCTACTGGAAAAAAAATGTAATTCTGATCAGGCATTATATTTGTGTACAGTTATTTTTTTTAAAGAAAACATGAGTTGTTAAAATAAGATGCTGGTGATAATGGAAAGAAGTCTATTTAAAGTTAAAATCTTAGCAAAACAAACGAAACGAAAATAAAATCTGCCCAAATTAATTTAACATTTTTCATCGCCATGTCTTTCTAATTCATTAACACATTGACAAAAAGAGGAGAAAAAAATGGCTTCACAGATTCAGTGGAGATAAAAGAGCTTGGAAAAGAAACAGGGAAAAAAAAATGGCTGATAAAAATGAAAAATGTTGAAGAAAAAAGTCCTAAGCAAAAAGTGGCATTGAAATGAAATATAGAGCAAGAAGAAAGAAACATTTTTGAAATGAATGTAAAAAAAAAAAAAAAAATCTAGATAAAAAAAAATGATAGGTTATAGAAGGAAATTTGAAAAGGAACTAAGAAAAAGTATCAATTAAATAAAAAAATATATGTAAAAATAAAAATAAAAACTGAAGAGAAATAGCGAAATAAATAGAAAGAGAGCGAAAAGAAAATTATGCACAAAAGTATTTTGAAGAAAACGAATAAGAAATAGTAATTGTAAAAAGGAAAACTCAATAAAAAAAATAGGAACAAAAGGAGATAAATGTTTAGCAAAATAAAATTAAACATTTTTACACAAACAATAAAAAATAATACGGATTCAAAAAGAAAAAAAAGAAAAACATAAATAAATGTAAATAATATTTTGTTTCAGAACTTTGGAGATGATTGTTTATTTGTATTATTTGGATTCTTCAGACTCGACTTGTTCTCAACTTAAAATGAGAATAGTAGTCTGAAAAGTCCAAATAATCTATATATTAATACGATAGTGTGTGTTATTTTCTGTGTCACGCTTACATCCGGGTCGTTTAATTGTATATTCTTCGATTTCTTGTCATAAATATTTTTACCAAGAATTCTTCATAAGATTTGGTCTCGGTTTCGATTATAACAGATGGCACTCCAGTAATATATTTTTTTATATAAATAATTTTCTCAAGAATTCTTCATAAGTTTTATGACTGAAGGAACTCAAGTATATATATATATATATATATATATATATATATATATATATATATATATATATATTCGTACGTTTATATTTCGGTTTTCCTTCAAACTAATGCGCCAAAGGCATATGGATATTTTTTTAATCGCAACTTTATAACATATAAAAATCGATAAAACATTAACTCTATAATAATATATATGAAATCTGCAAGAATTATAATATCATATTTAAGCGTACTTTACGACCGGGCTTTGCTGGTCGTTCCTGCTAGCTTAGATAAATACTTTTGCAGTTTTAATAAAAAAAAAGCTACAATAATATCAGGGCATCTCCATTTACACTGAACATCTACAGAATGCTAACATCAATATATTACATATGAATGAGTTCCCCGTGGAATTTCCACAGATCCCGCTAGTATAAAATATGAATAACTTAAAAATGCCAAAGAAAAGAGAAAAAAAAGCGAAAACAAAAATTTAAGGAAAACAAAAATTATCTATATATAGAATATAGGAAAAGACAAAATTATCTATATATAGAATATCCCTCGACTCTAATGATGGGTTGTCTGAATATATAGAATATAGGAAAAGAAAAATTATCTATATATAGAATATATTTGACAGAAATATAAGCAAAAAAAAACAAAAAAACAAACAAACAAAAAACCCCTAAAACCTACAATGGGCGTTCCAAATGTAATGCCTCCTATTTTTATTCCTCCTGAATAGATTAGAGAGGATTGCAAATTGAATTGTTATGATGACTGATCTTATGCATTCATGACCTAAAAATTTAATCTCTGTGTTACAGATACTGACAATGTCAGATTCTAAGAAAGCAACATTTGTTATGGACGTATGAAACAAGCAGAGATACATCATTGAATTGCTGGTAAAAGTGCACTGAGAAAAATAGTGACTATGTAAAAAATAAATTCTGGAGCATTAAAGGTCACTCGTTTTAATGGTACTATTCCCGTCTGCTTAACTCTTTAATTTCTTGACTTAAAAAAGAGGTTTTAGTTTCAACAATCCTTGTGTAATAAAGCGTGATCCAGACGCCCATAAGCAGCCATCGTTCATCACTGGCAAAAGTGCATTAATAAGGATGATGACTATGTAGAAAAATAAATTCTCGAGCACAAAGGTCGCTCGTTTTAATGGTATTATTCCCGTTTTCGTAGCTCTTCAAATCTTTTTTTTTTTTTTGTTGAAAAAATAGGAGGCTTTGCTTTTGGGACAACCCTCGCAGCTGAAATGTAAAAGAGTACAGAAGAAAGATGAAAGAAAAATGAAGGGATCTTCAGGTAAGATATTTTTGGAATATAAAAATTTAAAAAAAAAGACATAAAAAATCAAAATAAGAAAATAAAAAAGACGAAAAGAGAGATACAAAATTAAGATAGATTTTGAGTAAATATATATATATATATATAAATATATATATATATATACTATATATATATATTTACATTTACAAATAAAAGTAAGAAAAGAAACTACATGAAAGAGAAACAAAAATCAATCATAAATGATAATAAAATGTACTTAGCTTAAATCTTTACTGCGGTTTAAGAGCATTACCGATCGTCAAACGTGTATAAGACTGACAACAATTGAAAAACTATTTTTTATTGATGCAGTGAAACTGCAGTAAAGTTAATTGCAATTTATTATTGATATTAGTATAACTATCTGAAAGGTTAGCGAGATGTTTGTCCATCTTCATTTGGCTATGTACCGATTGACAGATTAATTTTCGAGTTTACATATATATAATGTTAGGTATATGCTTATATATGTGCATAGACAAGATTCATTCCTAAACTAAAACTTGATCATTATGAATTTTAGAACAAAGCTGTTCAATATAAGGCGTCGAAATATGGGTCATATTTAGTTTAATTTAGCTTTATGCAAAAGGTGCTTAAAACCCTTGTGAAAATTCAGATATTTCTCATATTTGTGAAATTTTAACAATCAGTATTAGACATAATTTAATAAATATTCCCCAAATTTCAGTTTCTTTGGGAAATCAACGAATTTTCAAAGGGTATAATATGGATATAATCTCCCTCCCCGTATGAATTAAATCAGAAATGTGGGACACCTAAAACTCAAGGTTTCACTGTTTTCTTTTCTTTACTCACCCCTCCCCTAATCTATCTATACTCCTATATATATATATATATATATATATATATATATATATATATATATATATATATATATTGTATTGATATTTATATTAAAATTCTTTTTTCTATTTATTTCAAAAGAAAATACAATATATGGCTCGTGGAATTGCGTTCACATGCAAAAGATCTAGGTTAACTTGCATATTCTTTTAAATATTAATTTTAATTAATGTCCTAATAGGTTTTTCGGTGTTCTTATGGGATGATCATCTTTAAATAACTATTACGTGTTATTATATTCATGCAGATATTCTATATAATTTATACTTGCGTAATATTTGCGTAAAATGTTATAGTAAACAGAAACTTCTTTATATATATATATATATATATATATATATATATATATATATATATATAATTCTTGGTTCGTTCAAAATCGATAAAACCATATTTCTACATTACCAATTTATTTGAAATTTTCAGACAACCCATCTTTAGAGTCGAGGGATGTTTCCCTTTTATTAACATCGCCAATTAAAAAATATTAAATAAAATACAAATATTTTTTGTAAGCCGATAGTGCAGACCTGTCTTGTTGGTAGAACTGAACTTCCGTTTCAATTCATTTCATACACCAGGATTTGACGAAACGAATTAGATCTCATTTTCTGTTTACTCGATAAGTAAAAAAAACAAAAACATAATTCATTTGTTTATCTTCCAAATTTTTTTTATTAAAATTTTTTTTCTTTATTATATCAGGCAAAAAGAAAGTTGAATTGAAGCATAAAAGACGAAGTGTTTTTTTTTTGTTTTCGTTTTTTTCTTTTGTTTTCGTTTTTTTAAACAGTTGTTTCGATATAAGAAAATATCAACTTTTTTATTATTAAAACTATAAATTGTTAGGTGAAAGGACAGGTTTTTTTCGAAGAAAATTTACGGATTGGTAACGTGCTTAAATAATGTTTGGTGCTAATGCAGAGAGTGATCCGCGCTATGTTTTAAATCGTATTTCCACGTTTAATTAAAGTTTTATTATATGTTTTTTTATTCAATTGTAAGGTTAAAGTGCAGATTAGGTACAAAACACCATGTTAATAATGGCTTTTTAAATAATAAGGTTATTAGTTCAGCACGGATCACTCTCTGCATGAGTACCGTACTTTCACCTAACAGTTTAATAAACAAAAAACGGTACTTATGCAGAGAAAGTACCGTGCTAAAATAATAACATTATTTAGAAAGCCATTCTTAACATGGGAAGGGGAGGGTGTTCTGTAACTATTTTATACTTTCACCTAACAATTTAATAAACAAAAGATGGTACTTATGCAGAGAAGGTGCCGTGCTGAAATAATACCGATATTATTTAGAAAGCTATTCTTAACATGGAGAGAGAGTTTTGCATCTATTCTATACTTTCACCTAACAATTTAATAAACAAAAATAGATAGCACTTATGCATAGAAAATACCGTGCTGAAATAATGTTATTTAGAAAGACATTCTTAACATGGGGACGGTATTTTGTAACTATTCTGTACTTTCACCTAACAATTTAATAAACAAAACATGGTTCTTATGCAGAGAAGCTACCGTGCTGAAATAATGACGTTATTATTTAGAAAGCCATTCTTAACATGGGAAGGGGGGTGTTTTGTAACTATTCTGTACTTTCACCTAACAATTTAATAAACAAAAGTTAAACTTAAGCAGAGAAGCTACCGTGCTGAAATAATGACGTTATTATTTAGAAAGCCATTCTTAACATGGGAAGAGAGGTGTTTTGTAACTATTCTGTACTTTTACCTAACAATTTAATAAACAAAAGTTAAACTTAAGCAGACAAGGAACAGTTAACATTATTATTTATAAAGCCATTCTTAACATGGGGAGGGAGGATGTTTTCTAACTATTCTGTACTTTCGGTGCTAATGCAGAGAGTGATCCGCGCTATTTTTTAAATCGTATTTCCACTTTTAATTAAAGTTTTATGATATGTCTTTCATTCAATTGTAAGGTTAAAGTACAGAATAGGTACAAAACCCCCTCCCCATGTTAAGAATGTCTTTTTAAATAATAACGTTATTATTTCAGCACGGATCACTGTCTGCATGAGTACCGATTAATGTTTTGTTTTTTTTGCTTTTTTTTACCGGATTTTTTTTTCTTGTTTTTAAGAAAACCTTTTTTAACAAAAATTGAAAGTATATTTGAAAAATACAAATGGTTGCGGACATTGTTGATGATGTTAAGTTTGGGCAAATGATTTAAAACTAAACAACTATACAAAATACTGTCAAAAACCCACCGAATATGTCAGCCTATGTCACGATAAAATATAATCAGTGGGTGCCGGCTGTTTTGTATAGTTTTTACTGATTCTCCCAAACTTAACGTATTCAACAGAGTCCGCGACCATTCATCTTTTTCAAATACATCGATAAACACTGAGTTTTTTCGAGCCGATTAAACATCGAAAACGCATTATATATATATATATATATATATATATATATATATATATATATATATATATAATATAAAGCTGAACGTCTGTGTGTGTGTCTGGTCATGAATAGGCTCCTATGTGGTTGACTATTATAGAAAACTGATCACATATAATAATAGAAGATGTATCGAGACACAAGAATGGGTATGTTTGATCTGGCATAATGATGATTCATAAAAATTGTGTGGTCTGTGTACGCGCCTGGTCCACAAAGTATGGAAACAAAAAAATTAAAAATTAAAAAGAAACGTTTACAAATGTTTTCGATATAAATGTACATAATAATACTTTGATAAGTATGTTTTAATTTAAATAGGGATGGTATAATAAAATTATGGGGTCTGCGTTAGCGCCTGGCCTCCATAGAATGGAAATAGACACAAACTTTAATAAATACTTTTCATATCTATCTGCATAAGTATACTTTGATAATTATGTTTCCGTTTGAAGAAATATGGTATAATAAAATTATGGGGTTTTCGTTCGCGCCTGACCTCCAGAGAATGGAAATATGTCACAAAGTTTAACAAGGTTTTTTTAATATAGATCCACAGAATATTGTGATAAGTGTTTCAGTGTGAACAGGTATGGTATAATAAATTATGGGGGTTATCTATTTTATTTTTACTTTCATCATATTTTGCTTTGGTTTTGATACCCCCAAATTCGAATATATCTCTTTACAACCCTTCCTTTTCATAACCTATCATACTTTCATAAATCAGAGCCCATTTTCTGTAGGCTGTTTTTGAACCCAGTCAACGACGGGTACTTTTGCTAGTACATATATATATTTATATGTGTGTGTGTGTGTGTGTGCATGCGTATATATATTTGTTTTAAAAAATTTTACCTACCAAACTCCTGTCAGTTTTTTTTATTTACAGGCATGAAACTAAATATATAGGGCATTCGAACCGATGCGAAAATTATATTTGGGTTTTAGCCTGGGAAAATCGGCCCAAAGAGTAAATATAAAAAAAAAAAATGGAATTTGCTATGTGTAGATCGGACGATACCATTACGAATATGCCCGCGTAACGTAATAGCTATTGGTTCATATTTTAATTTTTAGCCTTGCAGCAGATATGTCTTCAGAGCTCAGACATTAACGTCAAAGGAAAAAGTAAATCCTAAGTTAAACGGTTTGGTTCCGATTCTCGCACGAATCATTTTTTTTTTTAATTTTAAAGTCATTATTATATATTAGGTCCAATATAATCTTCTATCTATCTATATAAATAAAATGAACTCATTTTTCCCGTCTGATTTTGACATTAATAGGATTAAAAATCAAGATATTTCATGCAAATATAATATGCACAAACGGCAGAACAATATCTGAGGTGTGTTATAGGCTTATTATTTCTCAAATTCCTCGATAATCTTAGATTTCTATACTTTTTCTGCTGAGAAGTCACGGCCAAAATCGGTTAAGATCAATGGAAGTGGTAAAATATTTTCTCTCTAATAAATTCCTCCTCCCCCTGCCACCACTTAACACCGTTTGGGGATCGTTCACAAGGAACAGTTGAGAAGAGAACACCGGTTTGGCTTCCTAGTTCTTTCATGTGAAGTTATTTAAAATCACTAAACTAAGGTGCAGTGCTCTGTGGCGTAGTGGTTAGCGCGCTGGACAATTCACATTATATTTTCACGTTCGCGCCGACCTACCGTAGTCGTTTTTTTTTTGTTTTTTTTTTTCCTAAACAACTGGAATGGACTTTTCTTGGTGGCCGAACTGTTAACGTTGCAGATGTTTTTTTTGTTTTTTTTTTCACACTTTATTTTCCTACTTTTACTCATGACTCCGGGTTTGATCCTTCCTACTTACCTACCATAACATTTTTTAAAACACTCCCGCCCCGTCCCGGAAACAAACACTCGGGCAACGCCGGGTACCCCCGCTAGTATAATAATAAATACGAAATCTACATTGATCAAAATATCATATTTAAGCGTATTTTACGACCTGGCAATGCCGGGCGGCCTTCTAGTATATACATAAAAATAGTATTAGATTGACTCAAATTTTTTTTATTTAATTATTTACAAAGAAATGTTATTTTGCTTTGTCTGTCAGACCAGTTAAAAATATAATTTTTCTTGCTAGACGCATCATTTGCATACTAGTTTTTCTTCGTTTCTTTTTTCTAACGTTTCTGTGTGAAAATCCCCTCTCTCCCAGAAAAAAAAATACTCATCATATATCCACTGACACGAAAGAAAATCTCGTATGGAGAAGTGACAAAAAGTGCTGGAGTCAGAACCAGTTTTTAAAGGCATCGACGAAAAAGCATAAAAATTAGCGTTAATCATTGACACCATTAATGATATTATTTCCAAATGGAGAACGACTGATTGATCGAGGTCTGCACTTTGCTAGTTCTGTTGTGTTAACATCCTGATTATTATCGATCAAATTATCATCCTGACATCCCGAATCAAATAGATATCTCCTCCGTCACATTTTAAAGGCTTTATCATTTTGAATTCAAAGCGAAAGTGATCAGATTTTTTAATTTGTACACGCACGCACATAACACAGACAACACGCACACACACATACCACACACCACACCACACTCACACACACATACCACACACCACACACACACACACACACACACACACCACACCACACACACACACACACACATACACACACCACACACACACACACACACACATACACACACACACACACACACACACATATTCTAATTGGCTTTACATGTGGTGCCCCCATCCATACGAAAAAGCTACACGAGCAGACCTGTCATCATCTTAGCTCAGTGGTTAACGACATGAACTGGCAACCTGAGTGTGCCGGGTTCGAACACATTTTCACTAAGGTGTGTCAACAACCTTCACGTGGCCTCCTTTCATATGTGGCCCACGTCTCTCTGGGAAGAATTCCAACTAGAAAGATATCGGGGAAAACAATGCCAACAGTAATCGTCTGATTCATTCAAAATGAATAAAGGACGCTCAACAACAGTCGTCATCATCACCTTTGGTTTAACGTCCGTTTTATGCGCTGTCATGTTATTTGGGGGTTTAGATATTTATTCAGTGGGCATTTAGGGGAAACCTAACAACATTGAAAGGTTAACTTTTAGGGAGTTTATTCAGCACACTGGAAGCTTTGTGGAAGGGTGTTATGGTCTAATACCTTTTAATTAATTTTAATGCTCCAGTAGAGACTTGAGAGATGCCTCGGACACTGCCCAACGATGGGCTTCGATATGGAGTGGAATGCTATGATGATGATAAGCCATTAGTTAAGCAGACGATACTATAGCATCTCATTGTAACTATATGTATGTTATGAATCCAATAACTCTTACTAATTCTACAAATTAGCAAGATGGTTGACATTTCACTTTGGTTTGGGGGCAGTTATTATATAAGAACAATGGTTATACAGGGTGACCCCCCCCAAAAAAAGGGCCCCAACTCTAATTAGCTCCCTTTCTTAGTGCTTTGTCCGAATGAAATGGAACTTTGGTCATAACTAGTTTATTATATTCAAAACACCACATCAAAACACTAGGGTCTTTGGCCTTTTTTTTCTCCGTTCTACAGCATATGTTCTAGATATACTTTTTATGTTTTTTGTTTTTTGGGGGGTCACCCTATATTAAAAACTGTTTACACGCAAAGGAGTTTTATATGTTGGCTTTTAGAATTAACTTAAAACCTAACTCTGGCCAGGTCATTATCCCTTTCTCTCAAATCCATCCTTATCACTTAATTTCTATGTTTTTCTTTATCTTCATCTGCCAACTGACCTTGCAACCTCAACTGTTCAACATCTACTAACCCAAGAACATCTATTCTTTCAACGTAGCCATATCGTCGAAAACTTCCGTTCTGCACACATCTTCCCATGCTGTCCAGATTTAATCACCGTACACTGTATCCACACAGGGTAGAATGATAAAATTGTTTCCCTAGAAAAGACATGATTCCATTTCCATTTGATGAAAAACGGTTTTCTTTTTGTTGCTGACTATTTACTAGTTGGCCAGTTGTCAACAAATCACAAGGAGCCTTTTATCATGTATGAAAGTAACACAATGTTCAACAAGCGAGATCGGAGATGTGCTGCTGTACCATTCATGCTCTCTACCGATCCAAGTTATGAGAACAGGACCATTGCAGGGACCGTTAAAATGTATCACTGGATTACCATGAATAACAAGGATGTGACCAGGTTGATGAAAACAAAGTTTCTGCCCACGGTTATGCTCTTTGGTGTGGTTTCAAGTGAGGGCCATATCATGCCACCTCACATCTTCGAAGTCGGCTTGAAAGTCAACACCAAAGTGTATCTGGATGTGCTGAAGAGTGTGGTGATCCCCTGGTGCAATCAGGTAGCCGCTGGCAGACCCTGGGTGTGGCAGTAGGACTCGGCGCTGACCCACAAGTTCAAAGAGAACTAGATTTGGCTTCAGAAGGAGTGCTACGACTTTTTACCCTTCTCTCCCTGACCCCAGTTTCTCCCCTGACCTGAACTCACTGGACTAATTCGTTTGGTCATACATCGAGAACATCACCAACATAACCTCCCACAACACCAAAACCAGTCTGATCACAGTCACCTGCTGAGTATTCACCAAGCTCCCTCTGCTGCTTGTGAAACAGGTAAGGCTCCAGTTCTGGACCCGTATTGAGGCGGTGATTGACGGCAGCTACATTGAATAGATGTCAGCTCTACTACACAATCAAGTTCCTCAATTGATTTTTTCAATAAAAGTTTTAATTAAAATAAAGCTGTAGTGTTTTTTTTTTCTTTGGGGTGACAACTTTATCGTTCCACTCTGTATATTCTCATATCATTTCTGTCCATGTAATGCATGACCTCAACTCTTGTTATCTTCGAAATATGGCACCAAGTACCAAAATGGTACAAAGCAACCCACCCTAAGAATGACATCATGTCATATCTTGGTTTCGTGGAGAGATGAGTAAATTTACACAATCAATTAACTCACATTTCATCAGTTTTCATAATTCTTGGATATATTACTAATTTCGACAATCATTTTTCGTAATTTTAACCCACATTATCGCCCCCCTTATTAAAATGATAACTTTGATACATTGTCTTGCATATATAAATGGGACGCTTCCAGGTTTCTGTAAGGCAGTGGAAATGCTAGTCATTGGTTAAGGTGTTGTTTTTTTTTGTGAAATGATGGTCTTCATTAAAGTTAGTCCCTACACTTTCTATAGATATTTTTCTCATTAATTTAACTAAAAGTATTTATTAGATCACATTTTGATTTTACTAATAAATATCATAATAAAGTAAAATAATATAACCAGCTCTTAAGGCCATCCGAGTTTCGGGTGATTCAAAACACCTGCGATTTGATAAATAAGTCTTATTTGAAATATATTACGAAATGCAGGAACATATTAGATCACTGTAGAAGTTATGACAAAATCGCTCCAGTAGGTATTTCACTGCCGATGCAATCCTCTATTTGTATGAACCAAGTACGTCCTAAAATGCAGTACTGTTGTCACATCTGGGGAGGGTCTTTGGTGCGGCCTATCCTGCCTCGAAACCTAGGTGATGTACTTTTTCCCTCCACTGCATATCTCTTTCCCACAGAAGAGACGTCGCAAACCTGTCTTTGCTCTATCGTTATTTTCATGGCAAATGTTCATCTGAACTCCAATCTATGGTCCGCCCTTGTCAATCTTCCATGAAAAACACTCGACCATCTACAACCACTGTCAACAGTTTTCCACACTCTTTATCCGTGCCTAAATGTAAATGCAAATTCCATGTACAAAGTTTCTTTCCTAGAACTACCCCGCCTGTGGAACAGGCGGTTATTACTAATATGAATTGTTGAAATTCCATATTCCATAATGTGGACTATTGGTTTTACTTAAAATGACATATTTAAAGGAATCGATCTATCGCCTCTATTTCAACAAGCACCATATTCAAACTCACGGAATCATCGAGCATAATAATAATAATAATAATAATAATAATAATAATAATGATGATAGATAGATAGATAGATAGATAGATAGATAGATAGATAGATAGATATGTTGTTTTGGTAAAAAAAAAATTCAATTATATTTCACTGTTTGTGTATACCGATAATAATGACAATAATAATAATAACGATAACCACACACACATATATATATATATATATATATATATATATATATAACGATTATACACTATAATAATAATAAAAATAATAATGATAACAATAACAATAGCAACAAGAACAGTAATAAAAACGACAATAATAACAATAGTAATAACAACAACAACAATAATAATAATAACTAACAGGACCTGTGGAAATTCCACAAGGGACTCATTCATATGTAATATATTGATGTTGGTATTCTGTAGATGTTTAGCGTAAATGCAGACGCTCTGATATTATTGTAGCTTTTTTATTAAAACTGCAAAAGTATTTATCTAAACTAGCACGAACGCCCGGTAAAGCCCGGTCGTAAAGTATGCTTAAATATGATATTTTAATTCTTTCAGATTTCGTATATATTATTGTAGAGTTAATGTCCTATCGACTTTTATATATTATAAAGTTGCGATTTCAACAATAAAAAAATATCCATATAACTTTGGTGCATTAGCTTGAATCGAAACCGAAATAAAAACTTGAAAAAAATATATGTGTGTATATATATATATATATATATATATATATATATATATATATATATATCACAAAAAGCAGTAGACTCCTTCAGTCTTGGACAGACTGCGGATGCCCACGAAGGGTTGCTTACACGTGAAATTTTGTGGCAGGAGGTGCGCAATCTCCATCCACACTTCTCCTGAGACGACATTGTTAAATACCAGTGGCAAGTGAAGTACAGGACGACTGGAAACAAATGCCGAGATAAGTGAAGAGCACATACAGCGCATAGAATTCCCAAATGGTCACCCATCTGATACTAACCAGGCTCAACGTTGCTTATCTTCGGTGTTCGGTGATCTGACGAGAACCAGTGTGTCAACGTGATTAATATATATATATATATATATATATATATATATATATATATATATATATATATATATATAACTTGTGTTCCTTCAGCCATAACCGAAACCAAATCTTATGAAGAATTCTTGATAAAATTATTTATAAAAAAATAGATGATTTAAGTGCCATCAGCTATAGTCGAAACTGAAATCAAAACTTATCAAGAATTCTTGGTAAAAATATTTATAACAAGAAATAGAAGAACATAACAATTAAACGACCCGGATGTAAGCGTGACCTACAAAAGAACACACATACTATCTTATTAATACATATATAATAATAATAATAATAATAATAATAATTATAATAATAATAATAATAGATAGATAGATATGTTGTTTTGGTAATTATATTTCACTCTTTGTGTATACCAATCCTTTTTGTTATGAGCTCAATGTATGTTAAATATAACAATAGAGCTTTACAATATGAACAAAGATGGCTGCCGGAACAAACACATGATGTTGAATCTTCTATGAAGTTTTATTCTTTTTGCAGCATTATATTGTCATGCATTTTTCTATCTAAGCAAAGAATTTAAAATTTTTCTGAAGAGTATATGCACGAAAAAAGACGGTATTGACATAATAATAACCGTTTGTTTCTGCGTAACGAGACGGATCTGTAAAAAATGTTTAGAAATTTTAACAAGCTGGAGAAACTATTTTGCATGAAAAATAGATATTTGGATCTTGAGATGCAACTATACTGTTATTCTTACTTAACAGTGAGACCCGACGTTGCCCAAGATTGAATGCGGATCAACGAATATTTCACACTCCTATATTTTTATTGTCATCGAAATCCATGAAATCGCCATGGAGGAAGCTTCACATGCCTCCATGCAGTAACTTAGTCAAAACATGTAATATTCTACATCGAACTCTAGAGAATCTACTGTTTCTTTTATAAAATTATTTTATATAAACTTCTTTCAAGTTAACGGAAAAAAAGCATTAAGAATTTTACGAGTGTGGGTTGAACTTATAGACCACGTCAAAAAACAAAAAAACAAAAAAAACACGTAAATTTTCAAGTCTAATAAAATTCTTTGTAGTTAATAAAAAATTAAGAAATGTACGTACGAAATTTGAACCTACAGACCACGTTATGCAAATGAAAAAAAAAAAAACTCGCTATCAACCTACAGTAGAATTTTCACGGCCCGTTGTTCTATCATTGTTGCTAAGCGACAACATGGAAAGAATGGCTTTACCGATAATAGATAAATCAAAATAACCGTTTCGATTATTGATCATTATCGGGGGTATTCTGAGATAAAACTTTACCAAGATCACTCCCAGACTTATACACTAAAGTTCTGTAAATTTTTAAAGAAAATCTGTTCAGCCGTTTCAGACTCTATAAGGAACGAACTCACACATACAATCACAATGTTGCATTTATATAATTGTACAGATATATGTATATATATATATATATATATATATATATATATATATATATATATATATAGCACATAAACCATCTCTGGACTAGTTAATAACTTTTCTCTAATATTTTGTTCGACAGTCATTAAATAATTTATTCGGCGTGTATATTACATCAACACTTCCATGATTTGATAAAACACCTTCCCTTCTGCTCTCTTTCTCTCTTCGCGATTACGATATCTCGCTTTGTTATCTTACACTGCTTTGTTTTCTTTTCCTTTTTAAATGGTCGTTATTGAATTCTGCAATAACCAATATTGACCTTACTAGCACAATAGAACATTTATTTATTTATTACGTCTTTTAGAATAATCAAATAATTAATTTACTATGCTATAACGCTGGATTCTTGAACAAATTAACGCTGATAAACAAATATTACAAGATAATAATATAAAAAATATGTTTGTTGTTTTTTGTTTTTTTTTCATTTTATATTGTCAGGGTCCTGCTAATATTGAATCAATCTTAAAGTTATGGTTATTGGAAGGATTTTATTTTAAATTTAAATTCAATTATTGTGGTTGTCGTTACTCTTTGTTCTGGAGCTTGCTTTCTGGCTTCATTTATCCCAGCAATCCACAACAACTTTCAAAATTTAAAAAGGAAAAGGAATAGAAAAGAATTTAAGAAATGATTTTTTAAAGTCTCTGTAAGATAACAAAAGTGAAAGTAGAAACGATAATGAAAGTAGAAAGGCATAAATTAGCAGAAGATAAAGAAAGGAAACAGATTTGAAAACTGAAGGAGAGGGTGGTGGGTGCAATGCAAAGGTTAAATAGTAAAACTAAAGAAAGAAAAGAAAGGGAAATAAAGTTAAAGTAAAAATGGGCGGATGAGAATGAAAAAAGGAAATTAAAATAAGAGAAATAGATTGAGAAAATAAATATCAAACGAGAAAAAAAAAAGAGAAGTGAAAATTTAAAAAAAAATAGATCGAAATTAGAAAGAAATATTAGTTAAATTAATAGGTATTATGAAGTCGGAAAGACAGGGTGTGTGGTGATCTAAATAATAAAAGCGAAAAAAGACAGAAACAGAGAAAGAAATGGAATGAGTGACAATTGATGAAAAGCGGGGGGGGGGGACCTGAATAGTAAATGAGTGAAGAAGAGAAAGAAACTAAACAAAAAATCGGTGAATAGCGATTGAAAAAAGAATTTAAATTACGGGAGAAATGAGGAAAAAGGCGTAGAAAGAAACAGGTAGAGAAGGAAAGGGATACAGAGATAAAATATCAAGGAAAAAGAGAAGGAAATAGAAATAAAGCGATGAACAAAGAAATAAGAAATGTCGGAGAAGAAAATGAAGGATTCTAACTCAAATATGAAACGTGAAACAAATAAAATAATTCGAAAGTGAGAGCTTTACGGACAAACACCAAATGAAGCTGAAGAGACAAAATAGAAATAAGAAAAAAAATGAGAAAAGGGAGATAATTGAAATTCAAATATTGAAATGAAAATTAGAGAAAAGTGGGGACAAACTCATAGAAATTATTTTTTAAAGAGAGAGAGAGAAATGTGAAAGAAACACGAAAATTGACGCAATAAAAAATAAGTGAAAAAAAGATATGAAAGAGCGAGGAAGGGGGAGGGAAAGAACATTCGAAAGTAAAAGTAGAAAAGAAATTAAAATAAATGAAAGTATACAATAGAAAATAAAATAAGATGAAGAGGAAAAAAGATATACATAAAAATTGACAGAGGGAGGGAGGGAGAGAGAGAGAGAGAGAGAGAAATTGAAAAGAAAGGAAAGATATACACCTATAACGAAAAGAACGAAAGAAAGCAGTAACGAAAAAAAAAAAAAAAGAAATAATGAAAGTGAAAGTAGAGTTGAAAGGTTGGTTGGTTGGTTTTGTTTTACGGCATATAAACCCTTTTCAGGTTATTTAATGCCGAATCCAGTGATTTTGAAGAACAATTTTTAATAGAGTATATTTGTTTGTTTTTTTTTGTTTGTTTTTTTCGAGTCGGTTTCAATTTAACCCATAGTTGGGACCCTAACAGGTACTACCAGTCCGGGTCAGAGTGGACCTGGAAGCAATGGCAATTAAAGGGTGGCTCCACACTCCCCAAAGCCCGCAAGCTGGGGCCTCACCATCGGATATAGTTTAAGGTCATATCCAGGACCAGAGTTGAAAGGGAAGAAGTGAAACGATATGAAGGCTAAACGAAAGAAAGTAAAGAGACAATGAAAAGTAAATAAAAAGATTAAAAGTTTTTCGATAAAGAATGAGATAAAATAGAACGAAAATGCAAAGTCTGCAATACAAAAATTTAACAAAGTGATATTGAAGGAAGAAAACGACAACCAGTAAAAATATATGAGATAAAAAAAGAGACAAGGAGGTGAAATAAAGAAAAAGAAAGAAACAAAGAAAGGGAGCTAAAAAAAGAAAATATAAAAGTTTTATAAAGTGAATATAGTGGAGGGGGTTAAATTGGTTAAAGAAAAAGAAACAATATGAGAGAAAAAGAAAGAGAAAGATAATTCATTGCAGATGAAGAAATGGAGAATAGATATTAAAAAAAAACACACACACACAGCGCGAGGGGAGCAGTGAGAATGTTGGGTGGGGGGCGAGAGCGAGTATAAAGAATGCAAACTTGAATAGCGAAACTGAAACTATCATCCTATTTGAAGAGAACCTGTAAGACCAAAGCAATGGGGGAAGCCAACTAGTGGTGAATCATTTGTTAGAGTTCCATGACAATAGTGCAGAAGAATGAAGAAAAGAAAAGGAGACATACAGGGGAGGGGGTGGGGGTGGGGGTTGAAATGGATCAGGGATTAGGGTTTGGAGGGAACGGTAGAGTCAACAGCCTGAGTGGGGAGGACGGTGCATGTGTAGGAGGAAGACGAAGGAATCAGGTTAGGGGGGGGGCGGTAGATTACAGAAGGGGAGAAGGGCACTAACACTGAGTGATGGAAAGGGACCCCTTTCCTAAAGACTCTCCCTTTTCCTCATCTAACCTTGACTCAACTTGACACCCACATCACTACCATCACCATCAATTTATCCCAGCATCCTACCGTCACCTTGACTCTTTACCATTCTCGGAGCCGTCTTCCTAACCCGTCACCAGCTTCCATTGCTCCTATTTCTACTCCATCCCCTTTGAAGTGCAGAGACTGCTTCATCACATTCTGTCCGTAAAGGGGAGCATGAGAGCGAGTCTGAGTCACACTCACACATGCACACACACACACACACATATAATGTATACGTATGATAGCCACACACGTAGGAATGTGTTTTTAATAATAGTAATATATACCACTTGAACTTTTGCTTGCATACCTAGATGCCTAAGTATTTACATTCAGTCTGGCTTACATGTGCATAAAACCGCCTTTGTATATGCATGTGCAGAACACTGTATTTGTGTATATGCATACACACAACATTGTATATGTATATGCATACACACAACATCGCATTTGTATATGCATACACACAACATTGCATTTGTATATGCATACACACAACATTGTACATGTATATGCATACACACAACATTGCATTTGTATATGCATACACACAACATTGTATACGTATATGCGCTTTCAAAGATCTCCAACCTTCAGGGTAAATGCATCTTGTACGCATTTGTCATGAAAACAAATCAAGCGGAACCTTTTCCACTGTGCTTGTTTATAAAATGGATTTCAGCTTGAGAATTAACGCGATGTATTCTTCATTGTACAGTTTCGAAGAGGGAGGTGGTACTAGTGAAGTGGTTACGGGTGCAGACTAAGAATTCGGCACGACGTGTTCGAAACCTATCGGTTTTATAGCACCACATTTACCATAGAAAAAGTAACATTACCTATTTTTCCCATCCTACGTAGACGTCTGCCTAAATGTCTGAACTCTCCTTCCATCTCACCCATCTTAATCAATACATTTTTCACCTTTTCACCTTCACTTCCCATATATATACATGATGAGGATATGTTCCAGTTTTTGTGTTTTGTTTTGGTTTTTGCTTTTGGTTTTATCTTTGTGCTGTTTTTTGTTTTGTTTGTTTTGTTTGTTTTCTTACTGTACAGATTTATTGGTGTATACTTTTGTTATTATTATTGTTATCATTACCATTTATTTTTCTTTTTATATATATTTTTATATTTTTTCTTCCTTTCGTTTTTCTTTTCTTTACTTATTTTAATACCGTTGATTTATTTTATTTTTTAATATCACGTGATTGCGCTCGTGATCAAGATCTGCTGCAAACTTTTTTTTCAAATTTTTTTCTAACGACTCTACATTTGTATCACCTCGAGATCTCTCTAACTACTTATAACTGGCTGATCAGTACATGCTCATGAATGTGTAGTGACATATAAATGCTTATGTAAAATAAATAAAAAAGTATATCTTGCTATGAATTGCGTTAAATTCCTTGGTTGTTTCATCTGAAAAAATATTAACCTGGAATAATATCTATAATATAAAGCTGAACGTCTGTGTGTGTGTTTGGTCACGAATAGGCTCCTATATGGTTGACTATTATAGAAAACTGATCACATATAATGATAGAAGATGTATCGAGACACAGGAATGGATATGTTTGATCTGGCATAATGATGATTCATTAAAATTGTGGGGTCTGTGTACGCGCCTGGTCCACAAAGTATGGAAATAAAAAAAAACTTAAAAATTTAAAAAAAAATGCGTTTACAAGTGTTTTTTATATAGATGTACATAATAATACTCTGATAAGTATGTTTTAACTTAAATAGGGATGGTATAATAAAATTGTGGGGTCTGCGTTCGCGCCTGGCCTCCATAGAATGGAAATAGGCACACACTTTAATAAAGACTTTTCATATCTATCTGCGTAAGTATACTTTGATAATTATGTTTCAGTTTGAAGAAATATGGTATAATAAAATTATGGGGTGTTCGTTCGCGCCTGACCTCCATAGAATGGAAATATGTCACAAAGTTTAACAAGGTTTTTTTAATATAGATCCACAGAATATTGTGATAAGTGTTTCAGTGTGAACAGGTATGGTATAATAAATTATGGGGTGTATCGATTTTATTTTTACTTTAATCATATTTTGCTTTGGTTTTGATACCCCCAAATTCGAAGCTATCTCTTTACAACCCTTCCTTTTCATAACCTATCATACTTTTATAAATGAGAGTCCATTTTTTGTTGGCTGTTTTTGAACCAAGTCAACGACGGGTACTTTTGCTAACATATATTATAATTATTGCTATTATTATTTTTAATACCTACAGACACTAGTGTTTCATCCTTGCAGTAATCTTCAGTGCAGGGAGTTACGATTACTGTCGGTCGTGCTCGTGCGATTCGGACCCAGCCATGAAGTCATCACCATCTTCATTAGCAAGGAGCATACCCCCGACCATGTAAACCGCAGTGAGAATTTAGTTGAAGCGCAAATATCATTCAAGTAAGTCTAGAGTGATCAAATCATTTTAACATCACGATTTACGCACAAAAAGTAGACTTTAATGATTGCTTGTAATACCAGGCTTGTATTTCATGTACATATTTAGCATCGCTGGAGATAATGGCAAAATTAACAATAATCAAAATTAGCACAAGAGTCTGAAATATGGGGAAAAAACTTGAAAACAAAACATGCCTTTGTTACGTAAAAGAAATTTAAATAAGTTAATTTTTTTGCTATTCCTATTCGATATAGTATCAATATTTTATTAAAATAAAAATAAAACAATACAGAGAGACTCAAGTTAAATCTAAAAAAGACAATAAAAGTTTACGCACTAGAACACAAAATCAAATATAAATGACAAATAGAGCCGGAGGATAAAAAAGTAATCAATAATTATTCAACAGTTTTCAATTATAATTTTGCCATTGTCCCATTGGATGGAAGGTTCAGTTTTAAATTCCCATTTACTATTTATGATGAAAAGACACGTGAAAAAGACCAAAAGGTACAACGGTCGAAACGCTGTGAAGATTGTTAAGACCAATATGAAGACAAAACGGCTGAAACATGAAACCGTCATCGTATCTTATTTCAATGGATTCAAAGACAAGACTATCTGCAATCGTTCTCCTTCCCGCTGAATTAACATGTTAAGGTATGTAAAGACTATTTGCTTTTTTTAGCCGGCTTGATTTTATTGCTAGGATTAGTTTCTTTGCAATAAGGTGGTTAAAGTAAGAACCACATGAAGGTTATCAACATTCATAGTACCTTTAGTGTTATGAAATCGACAGGATTCGAACACGGCATGCCGAATTTTCAGTCTGCACCAATATTCACTTCACTAGTACCACCTACTTCTTCGATACTGTCCAATGAAGAATGTACCACGTTAGTTTTCAGGCTGTAATCCATCTTATAAACAGGTACATTTGATAATTTTCTGCTTGATTTGTTTTCATGACAAATGCATGCAAGATGCATTTTCTCTGAAGGTTGAAGATATTCACATGCACATAAAAATGCAGTGTTGAAAGTTCACATGCACATAAAAATGCAGTGTTGTGCATATGTATGTGTGTAGTGTTGTGCACATGTATATACAAATGCAATGCGATGCACATGTATATATAAATGCAATAAATTGTTCTAGTTCATTGAATACTGGAAGATCCGGTGTTGTTTTGATTGAATGAGGATCTCTGCTATGTATCTTTTCACTATGCTCATAACGCTATATTTTTATTTTTTCGTTTGTTTTTACTGAGTCACCCTTCTTGTTCTGTTTCTCTGCCTTATATTCTTTGAAGAATCTGAAATATCGCAAAATTCCCCGAATTTGTGTCTCGGCTAAATGCTCGGCCCCCAAAATCAACAGAGATTAGACCATTCCTGTAATGACCTGGTCCCTGTTGATTTTGCCATGTGATGCTAGTTCTGTACTGTTCTAGGAGGTCCACCCTCCTAGGCTTTGCCTTCTCTCTTTGAGAAGTTGGTTTTATTTATTGCTAATTGCCTGAGGTGCGCTTAACGGTGAATGCCGACGATGCAACCCAGGTGCGTTTTGCAGGTCAGAGTAGCCCCTCATCCAGGGCGCTGACTTCTCAGTCCCACTTTCGGGTCCTGGTGTCACAGTTCTTGCAGTGGGAGAAAAGTAAACACCTACATGGTTTAAATGTCATAGCTTGATCGTTTGACTATATGATGCATGTTTTGCAATTCGTTATGATGATTATTAATATTAATAATAATTAATATTAATAATAATATTATTTTAATTAATTAGTTATGTTGATCGTTTGACCATATGATGTTTTTTGCAATTCGTCTAGCAGAGGACTACAACTTAGTCGAAAGCTAACAAAAAAGTCCAAAAAACAGCAACATGACTTTTGGAAATGTTTTATTTAAACTTGGATATGTGAAAGTTTATGAGAATTGGGGGGGGGCTATTAGATCAAATAAATATAGAACATGTCTTATGCAGCAAAATATAATTTTAAATAACGGATATTGACATATAATTATAGTTAAAAATAACGAAAAGATAGTTTTCATCTATTTAATATGTACGATTTTTCCTTAAAAATACAATATTTTAAGGTTACTGATTATCTATAATATAAATCTAACCTGTCTGTTTAAATGTATGTATGTTTTTATGTCTGCCTAAAACTTTCAACAAAGGCGAAGGATTTTTACGAGATCGGTAACGTTCTGAAGCTCGACTCTTCGGACGACAAATATCGAAAAATTGGCTAAAAACATTAATTCCTTCACGCTCAAAGGGGCACATTTCTACAGGGAGGGCTCGCTTTTTTCGGCGATATTTTCGAAAGTCATTCCCTCTTTTCGATTGACTAGTCTTAACTTAAACCTACATCACTTCCGGTTTGGCGATGGGCACAACAGCAAAGACTTTTTTTTTTCATGTTTTTTCCTCCTTCACGGTACGGGTTTGAGCCTGCCTGCCTACTACAACTTTTTTTTTTTTTTTTTTTTTGCTCAACACACACATCCAAACACCAAGCAACGCTGGGCACTCAGGCTAGTTGTAAATAAAGGGGTATATTTCTATAATATCTATTATTACATAAAAGGAAATGTATATATGTGTCTGTGAGTTTGTTCCCAATGGACACGAAAATGTCTGGGCAAATTTTTATGAAATTTCACATGAAGAATCTTTATGCAACTGGCAGTGTTCTTAAACAGGTTTTGTATCGGAAGGTCTTCGATAAGTATCGATAATCGATAATCGAAATAATCTGATAAAAGAAAGAGGCGATTAAAACCAGCGTTAACACCTTACACAGCCTAACATCACAAGTGCATTTGAGAAGTTTTATCACCACACAAGCCAAAGGGCCCGACATATAAAATCAACAGTAAGTTCTGTGATATGATAGAGACATGTTCAAAATGAATGTTTCTGTTTAGAGCACAATTGGACCACAATACTTGACTTTTTGTATTTTAAATTTTAATTCAAGCCATTATATACAAAAATTTTTTTTATAAAATCAACAGTAGGTTTTCTACAGTGCAATATAGACAACACTGTATTATGAAATAAGTTATATCGAGAGGCATGTGAGCTTCCTCCCGGTGCACTGCGACGGGTCTCCAACTGGGGTAGGTAATCAATCGATTTGATCGAAAAATGGGCGATTTCACTGATTTTGATGACAATAAAAATATTGGAGTGTGGTCATCATTCAATCTTGGGCAACGTCGGGTCACCATGCTAGTCGTAAATAAAGTGGTGTATTTCGCCTGCGTTCTATCAGCAGGCAAGTTGTTGGAATTTCACGTTCTACAGTGATTAAAGAGCCCTAGTTTGGACCGTGATGTATTAGCTGTGTCTAACCACACTGATGCATCTTCAAACCACAAATATGTTTGTGAATAATAGTGAATGCATATTATTATTATTATTATTATTATTATTATTATTATTATTATTAATATTATTATAAGTTGTAAGAACATTATTGATTCAAATGAGAGATACCAAAAGAGGCATAGTTAACAAATACTAAAGCAACCAATGAAGATCAATATCATTGTCATCGAAAGCAGAACACTTTGGTTACATATCCAATATCATGCTGTGACAACAAAACTTGCAATCGATATTAATCATAAACATGTCATAAAACATTCATTATGATGACATCATTGTAGTCTTATCATCATTGCTGTATTGTCGTAATTGGATTTCATTTAAGGTTTTGATTCCATATTTATTGATCTTTTTATATAAATTCCTTTCTTTTTTTTTAACGTTTAATGTCTTTCAGTAGAAAAGTTTTTTTTTCCGGTTCTTCTAAGCTTAGAATTAGAGTGCAGTCGTTGCACTAGTTTTTTCCAAGCATTACCTCATCCTTTCAGTGTCAGCTTGATGGTAAATCCCTAGGATATTATGGCCGATTGCCTGAGATGCTCCTACTAGAAAATGCCAAAGGTCAGATTAAGACAATTTTTATGTGTACTTGATAGCAGTCTTTATTATGCCCAACATTAAACTCGATCGTGTGTCACATCTGACCCCTGTGGGGAGACTGGTAAAATACAAGTCAACATATTTTTTATGCAAATGTAAAAATAACTATACACTACTGCTGACACACTCATTTTGCTCATTGGTCTAACATAATGGACAATAGTGAAAAAAGGTTATTGCACAATTAATGAAAATCAATCGAACTCTCTGAATCCAAAGCTAATTCTCCTATATGAATTGAATTCCTCCAAATCATAAGTCGTCCTACTAGATATATATATATGAATAAAAATAAAATACCAGTGATGGTTGACGTTATGTTGTTTTGAAAAAAGAAAAACCGAATGAATTTATGAAATCATCAACGTTTCGTCCCTATTGCAGAGGACATCTTCAGGATATTAAAAGGAAGAATGCAAAAGAAGAAAACGATCATAGACCATATGAAAATGAAAAGGAAACAGTGTTAGAATCCTACCCATATCGGGAAGGAAACTATGTGGGTGTATCTTGAGGGTCACCACTTATCAAGGTCCGATAGCCACTCGAGGGTAAGGGTTAATATTATATATATATATATATATATATATATATATATATATATATATATAGCCTAGCAAAAACAAAAAAACAACGTTTTCTTAGAAGAAATTCTAGAGTGAATTCCACCTGGAGGTGGCGAGATCAATCCCTGGCAGAAAATACCCATACGAAAATAATTGCCAAAAAATATAAAATTAATCAAGAGAACCAAGTCATTTTCTGTACTGAATAATGTTTCCTTCACTAATCACCGCCCTGATATTAGTAGAAACTTATATGAGAGCGGTGCAAGGAGTATGAATACACTATATAATTGGTTAGTGTAAGCCATAAATATAGAAGGGAGATGTAGAAAGATATGCCAGAAGCGTCGGTTTAAGCATATTACCAGCTACAACCACAGACAATCGTTTATTAAGGCGACTAAGTAAAGTATATTACTCGATTATATAGCCAACACCACTCAGTTACTTTAAACGAATATATCTCAAAGAGTTATGGTGACAATTATGTGAGGAAAACCACGTAAGATTCCCTTGAAAAATATGAATATCTAGTATTCTATTTTGACTTTCTCCATGTGTTTGTGTTTTCTTGTAGAAATACGAGGGTTAGAAATAAATGAAAGACATTGTTGTTATGAACCTTGATTGTCCCAAATACAATAAATACATGTATTGCCAGGGTAAACAAATAGAGAGGTATGTACAATTAATAATGCACAAGTAAATATGACATTTGTTACTAGGGACTCACTGCTTATCAAGACTCAAAAACCACTCAAGAATAAGGGTTTATCTGTGTTAGGATGATCAGTAATGGTAGAACTTGAGTAGGATTTAATAATGTAAGAGGACAGCTCAGAAACAGTTATTTGCATTAAATTTGAAAACAATCATGTTATAGTTAGCTAGGAAGCAGCCCCGCCACATTGTGTTCCACAGACGGACAGTTCAAGGAAAGAAATTTCGCTCATAGAATTTTCGTTTTGTCTTATGCACTGATAGTGAATAACGGAAACTATTGACAGTTGTGGTAGATGGACGAGTATTTGTAGAAAATGTTTGTAGGGGAGGTGGACATTTGCAGCTCAGTAAAGCAACTGAAATGAACATAATGATAGAGAAGAGATAAACTTGCAATGTCTCTTTTGTGAGAAAGAAAGCAAAACGAAAAGACCATGCAGAGATGATAAACCAATGAAATCATATGTGGCCAGCTAGTCCAATTTCTAAATCTCTTACATTACATGGAATTTACTTTTTTTTTATGAAGTAGAAGAGTGCATTTTTACGTTACATAGTATTATTCAGGGGAGATAAATAAGATATCCTCAGCCAATACTATCAATCTGTAATGGTTCGTATGTCTCCCAGTGCAGAAAGATCTATGTTTTCAAATGCTGTTGTCTGTCAGGATGTTTGAGATCTATGCTTTCTCCCATATGCTGAAATTTTGAGAAATGAATTGAGCGAATTGGATTTTTTTTTTGACAATGGAGTCACCACTTATTAAGGTCCGAAAGCCACTCGAGGGTAAGGGTCAATGAGTGCACTGTGGTCAAGGAGAACATGTAGGAGTAATTGTTAGTAGTGGATACTTGGTAAATTGGATTACATAAGGGGATTGCTCATCAAGAATTTGTTCATGTTGAACTTGAAGACAACCCATATTGTAGTCATTTGGAAAGCAAGAAAACGGAACAGGGTTCCACAGTCGTGCAGTTCTAAGAAAGAAGCTTTGTTCATGGAATCTACGTTTAGGTTTAGGCACAGATAAAGAGTAGGGGAAATCATTGATAGTAGTTTCAGTTAGAGGAGTGTTTTTCATGAAAATCAAGCCAGGGGGGGACCATAGATTGGAGCTCAGACGAGCAGTTGCCATGAAAATAACGATAATCCAGCATGTCCTTACTTCACTATACACAACTAAATTTACAAAAAAGTTGTTCAAGGTGAAGAGGATACCTGTTTCTTGATTTATATGTAAATATCACTGATGCAAATCCAATAAAAAAAAGAGGAGATAAAGAAAATATTATCATTAAATCTCAAAGTATTTAAGTAAGTAATTACTGAAGTATGGGCATTCGTGTCAGTGGAGATTGACCGTGATTTAATCAGTTCATTACCAGAACGAACGAACTCTATTATATAAAAGGAACTCTGTGTGTGTGTGTGTGTGTGAGAGAGAGAGAGAGAGAAAGAGAGAGAGAGAGAGAGAGTTTCTTATGGAATCCTAAATGGCTGGACCAATTTTTTAAAATTTCACATATGTGCTTTATGTGCCTGGCAGTGTTCTTAGATAGGTTTTGTGTCAGAATTTGTATCAACATTGAGAGCATTGCCAGGAACACTGCAAAAAAGGTAGGTTCTCTCTACCATGCTAGAAAGCTACTAACACCCGAAAGTATCCTGTACCTCTATAAGGCCACCATTCGCCCATGTATGGAGTATTGTTGTCATATTTGGGCTGGTGCATCTGCTACTAGTCTCTCACTCCTAGGCAAGGTTCAAAAGAGAGTCGCCAACCTAATAGGTCCTGAACTGTCATCTAAGCTTCAGCCTCTGTCCCATCGACGAAATGTTGCATCCCTCTGCCTGTTCTACAAGTACTTTAACGGTGAATGCTCTGACGAACTGCAAGCACTTGTACACCCTCGACGTAAATACCCCTGACAAACAGCTAAATCCCATCCCTTCACAGTAAAGATCTCTAGATGTAAGAGAGCCTTCTACTCCAGTAGTTTCTTCCCCAGAACCCCTAGACTTTGGAATTCCCTTCCGGGTCCCTGCTTCCTCAACTGGACTGACATGCAGAAGTTCAAGTGTAACGTGAACCAACATCTTGCTGTTCAACTCTCCAAATAGTACCCCTGTAGCTTATGTCCCTGATAGTAGCTCCTTGCATCAAAGAGGCAATGTAATTAAAAAAAAAAGAATGTCTTGGATAAGTATCAATAACTGATAATCAAAAAAATCTGATGAAAGAAGGAACAGGTGATTTTAACAAAAGTTAATGTTTTATATAGCTTAACATCACAAGTACATTTGAGAAGTTTTATTACCACACAAGCAGAAAGGGCCGGCATATGAAATCAACAGTAGGTTCTTTGATATGAAATGGGGAAATGGGCACTTGACTTTTTCATCCTAAACTCTAATTCAAGCCATTATCACTGCTCAAGTAGAGAGGCTCAGCATATAAAATATACAGTAGGTTCTTTGATATGACAGGGGCGCATTCGAAATGAATGTTTCCGTTTAGAGCACAATTTCACAATGATACTTGACTTTTATTTTTGACTTGTATTTTGAACTTGAATTCAAGCCATTATATAAAAATAATTTTATAAAATCAACACTCGGTTCTCTACAGTGCAATGTAGACTAAGTCATTGTAGGGAGGCATATGAAGCTTCCTCTCAGTCCACCATGATGGGTTCCCAATTAGAGCAGGCAACAAATTGATTCAATTGAAAAATTAGCGATTTCACCAATTCTGATGACAATAAAACATAGGAGTGCGAAATAATTTGTTAATCCTCATTCAATCCCGGGCAACGTCTGGTTCCCTAGTAAATACTGAAAGCATACAGTTTTCACAAATTTTATTCAATGATACGTTTACTTGTGGAAAGTAGAAAGCTGTGTGTTTATGTTTTATTTTATTTATTTTTTTTTACAGCCTCGTATCTCTTGTTTATCTTCTATTTACTTCTCGTATTCTTTAAGCGATGTTTCTGACAAAGGAGGAAGAATTGCTACTTTCTGTATCGGCTGTAATTTTGAGCAGATGGTATATAGATATTTTCAATCATCTCATAGTATTCAGCATCATTCAACTGCCAATCTATCCGTTTCATTAACTCTTATCCTTGAGTGGTTTTGGACCTTGATGAGTGGTGAGTTAATTAGCAAAAGAAAAACTTGATAAAAGCAGTTTATCTCGGTGAATTAAATGAAGTGTAATAGCTAAATTTTCTACAAGGTTATCAACTATTGCAGAAAAGAGTCCATTGTGTGTAGTTGTTCAAAAATAGTGAACATCAATCTGTATTATTTGGAATCTTTTTTTTTTTTACGATGGTGATTAACAGGCCCTAGTTTGGAACTCGATGCAAGTGGTGCAGTGGTTAAAGTACTTGGAAAAATCAATTGTAAAAGTATTATTCTCCTGAAGGTAGAAGGTTCAATCCTCAGTGTGGGCAACTGAAAAAATCCAACTGCGAATTACTTAGGACCTCTATCCATTCATGGCTGATGGAACAAGAGCATGCTACTCTCGTGAAGTAAATGAAAGTTTCCCTTCAAAATTCCGTCCAAATTCCCTGAGTCTGACAGAAAGATTTTCAAGTTCAACAAAATACACCCGAAGATTGTATCATATACAGACGAGCGGTAAATGAAAAGTACAAACTCTTTACACACATATATATATATATATATATATATATATATATATATATATATATATATATATGTGTGTGTGAAATAAACAGACAAGATTCTGTCACTATTTATATAGTTAACTAGCCTGTTTTCTTGCTTTCCAACTGACTACAATTCAAAAAAAAAAAAAATTTATTACATTTTTACCCCAAACAAGGCACATTGCCACTTTGGTGTAGGGGGCTACTATCAGGGGCAACAACTACTGGGGTACTATGTAGGAATTTGGGCAGCAAGATGTCGGTTCACGTTGCACTTGAACTACTGCACGTCAGTAGAGTTGGGGAAGCAGGGACCTGGAATGGAATTCCAAAGTCTAGCGGTTCTGGTGAAGAAACTACTGGAGTAGAAAGATCTTTTATATCTAGGGATCTCTACAGTGTGGGGGTGAGATTTTACAGCCTGTCGGGTATGTCGAAGGTGTTCACGTCGTGGGGGCACAAGTGCTTGCAGTTCGTTAGAGCATTCATCATTAAAATACTTGTAGAATTAGCAGAGGGATGCAACGTTTCATCGATGGGACAGAGGCTGAAGCTTAGATGCCATTTCAGGGCCTATCAGATTTGCAACTCTCTTTTGAACCTTGTCAAGGAGCGAGAGACTAGTAGCCGATGCACCAGCCCAAATATGACAGCAATACTCCATACATAGGCGAATGGTTGCCTTATAGAGGTACATGATACTTTCGGGTGTTAGTAGTTTTCTAGCACGATAGAGAGAGCCCACCTTCCTTGCAGCGGCCATATGGGTTGTCTTCAAGTCCACCATGAAATAGTACGAATAACCAATCCTAATCTCAAAAATTCAAAAATAACAAAAATAATGATAATGATAACAGTTCAATATTTATTTTCTGGTTTTAATATATTAATCAGAAATGTCACCAAACATTGTGAAAATAACCCTCAAGATGAGAACAGTAGTCTGGAAATTCCAAATAGTATGAATAACCAATCCTAATCTCAAAAATTCAGAAATAACAACAATAATGATAATGATACCAGTTCAATATTTATTATCTGGTTTTAATATATGATTATCGTCATTTTTGAAGAAACAGGTGCGAGTTTTTTTGTTTTTTTTTAAATCTTAATAACCTTCAGCTACTTATTTACACCAACAAACCATTCACTAAGATCAGTTTCCTGATCAATCACCATAATAGCGCACTTACTCATTGGGCAAATTTACTTTAAATATCATAAAAATAAGATGATACACTGTGTTTATATTTGTTTTTCTTGTGATGATAACAAAAAGGAAAATAATTATTTATTTTTGCTTGAAAAATAAAAGTAAAAAAAAACAAAAAAACATTTCTGATTCATAAAAGTCTCCAGTATAAGATCAATACAATTGTCACCAAAGAGTTTGGTTACATATCCTGTACCTTGCTGTGACAAAAAAGATTTTTATAATCCATATATTAATCAGAGATGTCACCAAGCATCCATTATGATGACGGCATTATAATGATGTCATCGCTTCTGACTAATTGCAACCAAAAATCCACATAGTTATATTTTCACATAAAAAAGAAATAAACATAAAAATATTTGTAAAATACAACTCATATAAAATCCACAAGTCATATTTTAACATACAAAGAAATAAATATAAAAATATTTTTTAAATACAACTATAATATAAATCCCAAACGTCTGTGTGTTTGTTAATTTGTATGTCCGCCCAAAACTTTCGAGAGACGCGTCGACACGTGACGAAACTGGTATCGTTGTAAATCGTTTACTTTCGAACGACAAATATCGAAGAATTCGCCAAAAGCATTAACTCAACAGCGCAGTTTTCTACAAGGAGGGGGCGCGTTGTTTCCTTGATATCTTCGCAAGTCATTCTCTCTTTTCGATTGATTAGCTTTAATTCCGACGTTCGCCACTTCCGGTTTTGTGATGGATATAACGGCAAAGACGTCACTTTTTTTTCACGTTCGCGGTACTGCTTACTATCACTTTATTTATTTATTTTTGCTCAACACACATCCCCACACACCTGTGCAACGCCGGGTGCCCAGGCTAGTTAACTATATAGATAGTGACAGAATATTGTCTGTTTATTTCACACACATTATATATATATATATATATATATATATATATATATATATAAAGGAGATTAGAACAATAGTCTAAAGAGCAGAGTGTATTTTAATGTAATAGTGAAATTACTAGTTTAATTAAAATACAGGAAAGAAAAAGTGCTCGTTGTAATTTAGATATATAATAAGCTCGATAGGTAAATATCCTAGAGCTAGTAATGTGATTGATAATTTAAAAATCAAATTATAATTAAATTAAAAATCTGTTGTTCCTTCTTATGAAACGGATTTTTAATTTAATTATAATTTGATTTTTAATCATCAATCACATTACTATATATATATATATATATATATATATATATATATATATGCGTAAAGATTTTGTACTTTTCATTTACCGTTCGTCTGTATATGACATGCATCCACGAAGAAAGACATACATGGATAGAGAATTCAACATAAGGAGATATGGTAGAAGAGGGATTTACTGCTTCTTAAATACAAGCCTCACGTTTCGTATCATCCATCTTTGCCTTCCTTGCACCTCGCTTCTCTCTCGTTTCAAGGAAGCTAGTTGATCAGCAAAGGGGGACCGACTGGGCTGATTCCATAAATCATTTTAGGAAAGGATTATTTCACACACAAGATAGAGAAAACTAATAGCAATCATCAGGAAGATGCCCATTTATTACTCATCCTCAGCAATTGTAATTCTTGCACTGGCTGGGAAAAGGAGCGAAAGGGAAAGATGTTGATAGGGAGAAGGTGAAGTTCAATTGTTAAGATTACACTTTCAATCTCTCTCTCTCTCTCATAAAATATATGCTACTATATATATATATATATATATATATATATATATATATATATATAAGTTTAGTGGTTAAAGTTTAATTCTGAAAATCAAAATATAAACACATATATTCCAATTAAAAATTTATTGTTTGACACAAGGAATATATACATGGGAGTTATGTTTATTTCCTTAATCCATGGATTTTCAATACTGGCTCATATCATTAGAGGAAATGAAATGCGGTTAGCAAAATGTCCAGCTGTGAATAAACACGTATTTTGCTTTTCAGCACATATATTGAAAATATTGAGTGGTGAATAATAGTTATAGGAAAAGGAATTTCATACAACCTGGTCAGTCCATTACCAGAAAGAGTTCAATATTTTCCGGGGTATTATTACCAGGTCGGAGGAATAGTGGTCCAGGAGAGAAGCCAGCAATCCTATATAACAAGAATGTTTGGTTGCTCCATACTGTTATTCTGAGGGGTATTTAAATGTTTTGGTGGATGAGATCCAATATATATATATATATATATATATATATATATATATATATATATACATATATATGAGCAAACAGTTAATAAAACATTTTTAAAAACACTTTGAAATGAGTTAAAAACATATTTAATCTGAAAAGGAAACACTAAATAAATGGATAGTCCTTAATCCGCGGAGTTTCAAAGAAATACTTTCCTTCTCATCAGAAGGTAGGAATTAGCAAAATGCGGGATCGGATTTTGCATGCAGAAGTATTTTATGAAACAACAAGTCAGTCAAAGATCTTACTTGAAAACAAAAAAAGCGAAGCAGAGGGAAGATAGTGAAGAAAAAGGTGATTACACGTGAATGAATAGTCTGGTGGAAAATAAAAAATCCAGTGATGGTAAAATCCAAATGTAAATCTTCAAGAAAGTTAAAAGAATTTCCATTTGTACAAGTAAAATCCCAGGAAATCCCATATTTGGAAGAAGATGGTCCAAAATAATCCAAAGGCAGAAATCCATGGAATAATTCACAAAAATGTGTACAAGGAATAAAGAAAAGATTCCAATAATATTAATAAAAAAAATAATAAGATATGCTTTTCACTCTACTTCCGAGACATAAATATAAATAAGAAAGATCAGGGAAGAGAGAGAGGAAAAAAAAATGATAAAGTTAAATATAAAATACAGGGAAACAAAAGTCAAAATGACCCAGACAGGAAATGTTATATATATATATATATATATATATATATATATATATATATATATATATATATATAATTATAAATAATTATTTTATAACTTAGACACTAGTATTTCATGCTTACGCAATCATCGATGCAGGAGATGATGATCAATGCTAGTCGAAGGATTCGAACCTCACTACACTGCCACTTTTTACTTCATTAGCAAGGAACATACCCCAGTGCCACCATTCATTAGCATGAAATTAAGGGAAATGTTAAACATTAATGAAGCCTAAAATTTAATACAGACGGTCGTAGAGTGATCAAGTAACAGGAAGTTACGATCTTACACACACACGCATATATATATATATATATATATATATATATATATATATGTATATATATATATATTTCCGTTTTCTTTTCTTTTTTTTTTTTTTTTTTTTTTTTTAATTTAATTTACTTGATTCCTCCGGCCTTGGCAGACGTGTTTTAAATATTCTCTCCAGTGCTTTTTCTGTGCACATTTGAACTTTTCTTTTAATGATTTGGAACTCATTCCATTTGTGATTTTATCCAAGGACCTTTTGGAACATTTTGGACCATTTGGAACTTACCTGTTGGATTGGAAATTTTTAATTCTACCGTGTTTGGATTTTACCATTCTTGGATTTTTTTACCCTTCACCGGATTATCCATTCATGTGAAATCTTTTTATCATTTTTCTTTTACCTCCTACTCCCCTTAGCTCACTCTTTTTTAACCAAGTAAGATATGTGACTTACTTGTAGTTTCACTAAATACTTTTACATGCAAAATCCGATCCTGCATTTTGCTAATCCCTGCCCTCTGATGAGAAGGAGAGTATTTTTTCGAAACTCCGCGGATTAAGGACTATCCACTTATCTTGTGCTTCCTTTTTAAAATTAAATATGTTTTTAACTCTTTTTCAAGATGTCTTTTAACATGTTTTATTAATCATTTGTTCATATATATATATATATATATATATATTATATATATATATTATATATATATATATCTATATATATATATATAAGGAACTGTGTGTGTGTGTGAGTTCATTGCCTCTGGACTTGGAAACGGCTAGGGATACTTGATGCATCTGCGAGTGTTCTTACGTAGATTTTATATCGGAATGCCTCTGATAATTATCGAAAATCAATAATCGAAAAATCCGATTAAAGGAAGAAGTCCGATTTTGATCAAAGTTAACACTTTCATACAACCTAACATCACAAGTGCATTTGAGAAGTTTTATTACCGCACAAACAAAAAGGCACGGCCTATATATTTATTGTAGATTTTTTATAAGACAGAGGCGCGGTTGAAATGAACGATTTTTTAGAGCACAATTAACCATTTTGTACGTTTAACTTTAATTCAAGAAATTATGTAAAAATAATTTTATAAAACAGTTGGTTCTTTGACAGGTGCTCGTTTGAGCAGAAGTGAACCCTAATACTTGACTTTAGCATTGAAAAATTTAAATGGAGCCAATATTTCCAGAAAATTTTATAAAATCATCAGTAGATTCTCTACAGTGCAATGTCGACTACAATATATTATGGACAAAATCACTGCCAAGAGGTATGTAAAGCTTCCTTCCGGTGCATTTTGTGGGTCGATTTGATTGAAAAATTGGCGACTTAATCGATTTCCATGACAATAAAAATTGTTGATCCTTAAATCCCGGGCAACGTCAGTTTCCATGCTAGTATATATATATATATATATGTGTGTGTGTGTGTGTGTGTGTGTGTACATATATTTTCTTATAATATATACCAATCCTTATTTAAGGAGCTCAATGTAATTATAAAGCAAATGAGTGAATAAATGACAAAAGACTACATTCCAAAGTTCATGATGTTGACCATCTTATAATTTATTCCTTTAATTCAGTTGACATTCACATTTCTTGACAGTACCTGTTTCGCAGCGCAAAATCAATCACTTAATTATTATATCAATCAGTGAATCTATTATGCCCTTAACTCATCAGAAGAAATAGCAACAATCCATCCGTAAAAAGGAAATAAAGAGCGTTTTGAAATTATTAAAATCCGAAAATTGAAAGAGAAGCTGTAAATACCTTATAATATGTTTCCATTACGCCATTTTGAATTTTAGAAATATATATATATATATATATATATATATATATATATATATTAGTTAGTATGGTTATATATATATATATATATATTAGGTGGGTGCAAAAATAACTTTGCACATCAAAAAACGGCATGATTTTTGCACCAACCTTATATATATATATATATATATATATATATATATATATATATTATCACTCTATATTTGCTGGCTCATGGATTGATTTTTGCGAAAAAAAATTAGTTCTCGGACGAAAGAGCAGGACACAAAATGTTTTAAATAATAACAGAATACCAATAACAAAGACTCTCGCTGGCGAGGACTACTATTGACCATAACCAGTTATACAGTCCTTTTGAAATTGTCATCTCTATTTTTCTCGTTATCTACTGAATATTTGTTAATGAAACTTATATGAAATATGTTCCTTATAAAATTTTAAAGATTTTCTATTCTGAAAGATGTTTTAAAAAATTTAATCTAAAAATTATTTTAAAATTTTTGTTAAAAAAATTCAGATTTTCTCATTATTCAGACCTGTATTACG